>NC_141858.1:9135391-9435391 GCF_024713525.1 Acromyrmex echinatior | reverse complement strand
TCATAGAAACCTTGTTGAAATTATAATACATAGGTATCAAATTGTGATAGTCTGCGTTAATAATAATTTAATTGTAACGATCATATTAACTAATTAACGTATCGTTTACGTAACATAATATCTTACTTCTTTACACTGAAAAAAATGTACTAAATTTTAATAAATATTTGTTTATAAATAATACTAACTAAATATTTACTAAGTGTAAACATATATTTTTTTTTGTACAAGAATCATTATTAATAATTTAATTTAAGTATAACTTTTATTGAGTAAATATTTATTTACTGTAAGTAAATGTTTAGTTAGTAAAAGATTAAAATGTATCTTTATCTCGCTTGCGTATTATTGTACATTAACACCAATGAGTAAAGTAATAAAAAGACCAAGGTGGATCCTGGTGCTTAATAATTTGCTTTTGCAATTTGCCTAATAATATATTGTGTGTGTATTTCTACAATTTCCAAATAATATGTTTCATTGTTTGACTTGGAAATTGTGAAGAAATTCACATATATTATTAGACACCAAGACCCGCCTTGTCTAAATATAGTTACATTCACTCATTTATGTTGAACATTTCTCGATTCATTTTCACTGAATATTGTTTATTGTTCGTTAAGTTGACAGTTAAATTTAATGCGCAATAAATTTAAATTTAAATTTTATGTACAAGTAAAATTTTTCATATAATATTTTTCTATATTAGTTTCGACGAGTAAATCATTCATGATTATATTTGAAATATTCAATAATTGTATATATTTTTCATAATAAAAAAACAATGAAAAATTTGATACTAAAAAACTCGGAAAGTTTGATTCGTTGAAATTATTTTTAAATATTTTGATAAAAATATACAGAAAATCATTCTGAAAAGTATTATTTATAAATTCGCTTTATTTTTATGTTGATTTTTATTTTCTATTCAACTCCTATCTTGTTGTATGTTAAACTCAATTCAATTACTTTACATGAAAAAGCACGTAACCGTGGTTATTTAAAAGAACGCAAAAGGACATAGCCTCGCAATTTCTATTCTCACAAAAGACATCCGGAGGTCAGTCGACCGGTGTACTCAGTGCAAAAGGAGTATTGAAACCTTTTCTCTTTCCCATTCGAAAGAGTATTTTGGCCCTTTACGGATAAGGGTCGATCGTAGTCTACGACGATCGGGATTCGAGGGCATGCACCGGCCGATGGCATGGTGAACCACCGGGCGTGAAACAAGTGCAGTGCATCGTCTGCAAGATAACATGGTGTGTGTGTGTGTGTGTGTGTGTGCGTGTGTGTGCGTGTGTGTGCTCAAGTGCAGCACACTGGCACTCGCACTCCGGCATACAGGTCCACGTCTATCGCCCCCGTCCTTCGCCCTCAAGATACCCCGGTGTGGTAGAGCTCCGTCTACGGGGCTGTAAATATTTATACCGGCGGAGCGTGAGAAAATTCTGAAGCGGCGGTGTGTACGTGTGTATGTGTGCATGTGTAAGAATGTGCGGGTGGAAAAGGGGAATAGCTGAGGGAACGTTGGTAGAGAGCAGAAAGAAGTGAAAGAAGCGTGCGATACATCGAGGGTAGGAACACCGAGAACTGAACGAGAAACAGACGACTTTGCTTCTCGGGGGTCTTGGACCTTGGCCTCCCCCGGGGACGATGAATGAGAGAAAAGGGCTCGGCGAAATTCGCGCTGCAATTTAGATGCGGACGCGCCGGAAAAGCCGGTGGTACGCTGGCGAAACAACGGCGTCTCAACTGCAAACGGCAAATGGCACGTCGAAAATTGACGAGGATCATTACCGCGTCCTCGTCGCGAAGATTATACGGCGGTGTGCCTCGTGACCTGCCTCGTTTCAACATTAACTCGCACACGTATATAATGTTGTGCGACCCAACACACAGCGCCGAGCGCTCAATAAAAGCTCGGGAAAAACGCGAGCGGAAACGCCAGATCATTGTAAGCGACCTTGTTAAACAATAATAATAATCACAGTGTGGTTCTTGAGAGAGCCGCATTTTCTCAAAACCGCAATTCTTTCTTCGAGGCCTGACCGTGTAATCGCGAGTACCGAGAATGCTCGAGGATATCTGGATCTAAACATCAGAGATCGCGTACTTTATCCCCGTAAAATAATAAAAGTAAAAAAGATACATTAAGTCGCAAATACGAAAAAATTTGCTATCTTTTATACAATACTTATTTATTTAACCTTTTTAGTAGATAGTGGCTCTCTCAGTATTCCACGCAGTTATCTTATAAACTTTGTTCTGGAAAAGGAAAATAAAAAGTATTCAGGAGTCTTAAAGTTCATTATTTTTATATTGCTTTATCTCATATAAAGGTATATAACTACTGTAAATTTAATTTTATATATAGTATTGTATTAAAAAATATCACTATAAAAGTAAAATTTTTGAAATATTCCGAGCACTCCACTTATCTTAAATGTTAAAACAAAGAGAACAAAAAAAAATAATCTAAATTCTCTCTCCACCTCGATTTTAAATATCAAAAGTATATTTTTCATAAATGATATTTACAATTTTTTACAGTACCATTATTCCTCACGCGTAGAATTTCTATCGACGAAATTCTTTTTCTGTTCCATTCTTATCCAGTTTTCTACTGACATAATATACGGGCTATTCTCCGAAAAATCGTGACTCGACGATTAATTTTCGTCGGCGCTGCCATGTTTTAATGTCACGCTACTACCGGCAGTCGGATTTGACCGGCTGGCATTGGATTACTCGTACTCGCCTCGTGGGCTTTTAACAGGTGCGACGACGACGACGATGACGACGACGACGACGACGACGACGACGACGACGACGAAGCTCATTTGGCGATTCCTTTTGAAGGCGCGACCACTTCCGCTCCTCGGCTCGACGATCCCCTTAAGTATTCAGAGACAAGGATAGGAGGTTGCAGGGTGGGGTGACCAAGCTGACGAAGAAGGTGGAAACTCGGAAAGGTGGCGATGGTGCGCCACGGTAAAAGATGCGTGTTCCGGTGCATGCTTCGTGTGGGACTCTCCCACGGGCCCGTGGAGCCCCTGAACTTGCTTTATATTTTCTCGCCGTCACTTATAAGACATCGCTCGTCTTCTTATCGTACCGCGAATATCTATGCGGGACCGGTGATAATTAGGAATTCGTGCTCCGCTAACTCCGCCGTGTGTCGAACTGTGTCGCACGCGGGTCTCGCTCGGCGGAAGACACTAACGAGTGCTGCTCTTACAATCAGCGATGACGAACGTGGCTGATCCAGCCACGTTAAGACACCCGCGAGAATGTATATCTAGGTGAGCTTCATGTTTCATTAATTTTTCACAAGCGAATTTAACGCGATAAAATTGTGTCTTAAGGAAATTCTGTTTAGAAAATGACTCACGTAACCATCGTGCGGGTGAAAAATATCTCTTGAGGATATATTATATACGTAACACGATAAAGAAAATTTTCGCAATTTATTTGTGACCCCATAAAAATTGCTCGTCATCCCATTGCTCGCAAACACGGTGACTTGCTCGATTCTTATCCGAGGGGGGGGGGGGGGGACTTACTTATGGCGGACTTTACACACGAAAGGCAGAGATTTATTAATTAGTCAGCAATTATGAGCACCCGGAAAATTCGATATACGATACGGAGTTTTTTTTCTACGGCACACTTGATAGTGTACGCGCGAGAAGCAACGTTTTTGTAGAATTATACATTTTGCAATTATACGATGCGTCATGCACGCTCGCATCGATGCAATTTATCGTGAGCGACGCGGAAAGACAGCTTGTGAAACACGAGTAAATTAAGACGAAATGGAGAACGCGAGGATGTAATATGTGAAATGCGTTACAAGAAATTACTGGAAGTAGCGCCGGTATATCTCACGAATCATCTGCATAATTTAATTAGACAATTTCGGAACGGCGTCATTATTTTTGTGTGAACGATCATTTCTGGCGTCATTCAGGTTTCACACACATAGAGCACACGAAATTGTTTCAGTTCTCTCAGCAAATAAACTCTTGATGAGTGTGATATATGCATGATATGATAATTTTATTCTATTAAAAGTCTCGTAATACATACACGTTAAAAATATTAAATGAATAGTTAACTAAATGAATATTTTTAAAGGTCTACTTTTTTATTGATAAAAAAATAAGGGAAAAAATGTTTTAATATATCATGGAGATCTAGAATTAATTGCGTATAAATTTTTAAAAACACGCGTATAATACATTATACTAATTTAGAATAAAGAAAGTCCATTATAATGAGAGAGTAATAAACTGCTAGACGAACTATACGAATGTATAAACATTGTTTGATACAAAAAGAATTTCTTATAAGTCAGTGCAATCCTCTTTACTTCTCTCTCGTACATAATAATTTAGAAATAAGTTCGCAGAGAAGATTCAAAGATATTAAAAGCATTAAATGATCGTTGCCGCTTATTACTATATGAAATCAGAATACATGCTAACATAGATTCAGTTATTCAATATTCAATATCGGAATAGTAAACGGAAGAAAAATTGTAATATCTTTCGCAGCAATTAGAAATCGACGATAAAGGGGTCAATCATATCAAGCGTCGTAACTACCGGTTGGCCGTGCATGATGCATTTCTCATTCCACGGCCGTTATTCGGCCCGTCGGGACAGGAGTAAACAAACGCTCGCAATAAATGAATGAATAAATTTGCAATATAAATTTCACGCCGGAACCACGCCGGCTGGCCGTGCGGCTAGATGAAAGTGCGAGGAAGACGAACCAAAAGCAATGGAAAAAAAGAGAAAGAGGAACTACGCGAAAAAGAGACGGAGGGTTCCACCGCACCGACGGAATAATTTATCGGCAAGCGTGTCCAGACCTCGGGAACGTTTGTGCATGATTTATTCGCGTATTCGACGTAACACCGGCGCGAGAGAGAGAGAGAGAGAGAGAGAGAAAGAGAGAGGGGGGAGGGAGGAGGAAGAGGAGGATCAGAGCACGCGACGCGGGAGAACAGGTTGAAAGACGAGGAGTAAAGTGCGCGGGACGCACCCGTCGCGGGACAGGTTCAAAGAGAGAGAGAGAGAGAGAGAGAGAGAATCCGCGAGATTCGGAGAGGACGGACAGAGGGCAGAGGGCAAAGAGGAGGAATATCCGAGAGTGACTCACTCAGCGAGGACAGGATAAACCGCGTCCACGAGGTTTCAGAGGAAGTGACGTGGCTTCTGTTGAGAGAACAACTCCCTCTCGTCATTTGTCTCCTTCTCTCCCAGTCTTCATGCCGTTCCTTTTGTTGTTCCCGCGCATGTACGTGGCATGAACCCGGTTGAACTGAGAAGGCCCGGCACCGAAGGCATCTAAGAAAAGAAGACGGGAAAGGGAGAAGAGTCGGAGAGGGAGAATCTGGAGACAATAATGGTAAAGGAGCCATGACCTTTGACTCCAGTGTCTTGTATATGATGCGCTTTGTTGGACGCGTTCGTAATACCCAGGGCCCTCTTCCTCCCGACTCCTTTATTATCCCCCTTGCGTCGCGTTATCCTGCATCGGGGACAATGAGAAAATGAGGCCAGCACACCCCGCCCTCCTCGCCCTCCTCCTCGCTATCGAAGATCCTTCACGAGTAAATGCAAGATGCTTAAAAGAATTCAGAAAATGAATTCAGACTCCAGTATAAATAAGTTACTCTTCTCCCCCTAGACAATCATAATTAGCACGATGCGAAGATGCATAAATAGTTATAGAAGTTTCAGAAATTCTTCGATCGACAATTCTATCAAGAAAGTCAGATTACTAACATTACCATTTTTCGACTTAGGTATTTATATTCAATCAGGATATTCATCGACTTGGAAGTGTCGAAAGTAGGCCAATCATTGGAATATTCTTTTCTCCTTTAATTTCTCGCTTGCGAAAATTCATGAAGATTCTTAGAGAGAACTTCCGGACTCTTAACGAAACCCTCATTGATTGAAATTATTCAGATAATATTCAAGAAATGAGACATTGAAGGGAACACGAAATTGCCTTGATTAGCCCATCATCTAACGTTTCCGTGTCGGTATTCATGTATACGTAACCTTAAGCGACAGTTGTATAGATGATCTCGACATGGTTAGTATATACGTGCGTATATTGACAGGCACGCGGAATGTACGTACGCATATGCGTGTCTACAGCCTACGTAGATGTATATGTATGTAGTATATGTATATCGTTGAGGAGACGGGAGATCAACAGCAACCGAAACTGCCGTTGCCGTAAGTTGGGCGGACGTAATAGCGCCTCAAACACCGTACTCGCGCCGCTGATGAATGGCTACCGAGGACGGACGTGTGGGGTTGGAAGGTTGTGGAGGTTGTCGGTGAAGGGGATCCAGAGAGAACGTGTGGAGTGCCGATGGAGTGGTAGCACCGTCGCCACACTCCTACACCCCCGGGTTTGTATTCGCGCAGCGTGCGGTAGCGAATTTCGAAGCCGGGGCGCGGATGCTTGCAGCGGTTTCCTCAGAAACCGGAATTCCCGACGGCCCGGCAGCGCTGGACGAGACGGATGGTGGAGATCCAAAGGCGAGATCCGGTCGACGAAAACACGCCAGGGCTAATTAACGCTCGGGCGCTACGTGAGCCCTGGTCGAATTGCGGATTATTTGAAGGGGGTTTGCGAGCGCGAGCCTCTACGTACGTATGTTTCGCAAGCTTCATCGATGGCATGCTCACAGATGCCAATACAATGTCAAGATATATAATAGAGCTTTTATCATTATTCCATTAATTGGAATTATTGTTTTAAAAGATAAAAATATAAGGAAAATATGATTTCTTCTTTTGATTTAGCATTCAGATGGTCAAGTCACCACCACTCAGCTGTGAAACTGCAGCGTCAACATTGATTAATGTTCAGAATAGTCGCGTCTCATTTATATTATGCTATTTGGCCCATGCAATGTGCATTTGGAAAAAACATGAGATGTATTTTGCGATTCACTAAACAACGATATAACTGTTCAATGTCGGTAATTATTTATATATGTATTTGTTGAGAATGGCTCAAAAATGTGTAGCCGAAACGTCCAGAAATTATTAAATTTATATTTTATTTATATATGTATATTTTTTCTGTCATTGGTTATATTTGCGCAAATAAGTACTAGCGCTGACTTCTAATACCTCGTGAATCTATGTCTTAATTTATAATTAAAGGAGTCCCTGAAATAATTATTTTTTAAAATAATTATTTTTATTATTTATCGTTCTAAAGATAAAAAAATGTAACTGATACGATAAATTTGACGTTATTTTTTTTTGTACGTGAATTTAAAAAATAGTTAAAATTTATAAATCTCTTTTATTACTCCAAAAAAAAATAAATAAATAAAACTCACTTGAAGTTTGATGAAAAAGATTTTTCTATGCGTTTGATTCCCCAAATCTCGATCCCGCGAGATATTCTATCCTTTTATTCATTTTATTATTATACAGTAGTATCGACACATCGACATTTTTATTAAAGATGTAACGCTTTTTTATTTGATTAGCGAGAGCTCTCAATTAGCGGGGATTATATCGAAGATATATCGTGTACAAATATTGAAAGTACGTCAAAACGAAAGATTGACTTGCTCATACGCGAGTGTTCGGGCACTAAAGCGAAATAGGTGAAGTATTCAGCGAGTTTGATGGATTTCAATTTCCGCTCGGATACGTGCAGCCAGAATTATACACGAAATGTCATGAGAAAAATACATTACATATGTCAATATGTAGATTTTTACGTACTACTTTCCGTGCTACGAAATATTTTCGTCTTTTTAAAAATTCAATAATCGATAAGTTAAATCCATATCGCGTTATCGCAAGTATTTAAAGTAGTTTGTCAATAGAATTTCATCGATATCTTCTCAATGCATATGTCTAATTGATCGATACAAATCTAAATAAAATATTGAATTATATAGAAAAAATTTTACCAAAGTATCTAAAAATTTAGCTAAATACAGATTTGAAGATAATTTTGTTGATCCATCAAAATAATTATGTAGGATAGATAGATTCGTAAATTGCTTATAAAATGTCAAAACTTTTTGCAGCATTGCTCGTCGTGCTTGAATTTCTTATATATATAATTATTTCGTCTAGTTTAGTAAAATTATTTTCAAATACAATTTTGATAAAGTATCTAAAAATTTAGCTAGATACAACAAATTTGAAAATAATTTTATTAGATTATCAAAATGATTGTAGAACGCAAAAAGGTTATTAGAATATAAAAACTTTTTGCTTATGTGATATTTAAGATTCCTACGTAATTACTTTAATAATCCAACAATATCACTTTCAGATACGCTACATTTTTAGAAATAAACAATTGTTTAGCTATTGACAGCCGGACACAGATAATTGTATTCAGTGCAGTAATCTCTGTCTTTATGCTATCTTATATATGCAAAAATGATATGCATGAACGTATCCATATGTATTTTAGTTACTTAGATATTTGCATTTCTCAACTTGCCTTTTGGCTTAACTAGCTTCATCCTAGCTCAGCAAAACTGTTCTTTTCGTGTACAGTTATTCGCCTGAAACGAATATGTTAAAATAATTATAACTTTAGATCGCATATAGTGATAAAAAAAATTGGAAAAAATTCGAGAGACCGAATTATAGTCATGCAATTGCGTTTCGGATGATTGGTAGAATAGACCACATTTATAATTACGTTTAGATCGCCTATAATCGACTACAACGAGTTAAACCGTTAAAGTCAACCATATCTATGCTGTGACCTGATTCATCCTGGCTTAGCCTAACCAACCAACTATGATATTATACTGGCGATTAGAGGCTCGATTATAGCATCAGCTCGATGAATCCGATGCGCTGCTTGCATAGAAATATTTTCGCGTGAAACGGATATCATAAATTTATGAATATCATAATTTACTCCGGATTCATCGAGTCGTATCTGCTCGTTTAATTTAATAAAATAACGATATCCATGAATATATTATTTTTGCAATCGGCTTTAACGTTTGCGTATATGTTGCGTATATGTTGAATTTTCCATATCGTTGACAATGATGATCAAATCATCGAGATGTCAAAGCGCACTTTTCGATATTTTTTGCGAATAAATATCATTACGATGCGCGATTTTATTACACTTGTGGATGCTGTCCATTTTTTCTGTTATTAATAGATACTACTGATCTGCGTTTCTTTAGATCAAAAAGCCATAAAGATCACCCGCTCGGTCGAAGAAGATATTTGCGAAAGTAAGCACCGTGTCGTAAAAATGCATTATCATATAAATAGCGAAGGGCGGCAACTAATGTGCTGTGTAGGAGCGCCCTCATTGTTTCCATCTCCATCAAGAGAAACTCCGTAATGTCAAGAGCTTTTTATGGTTCACATTCTGATTTTTCCTTTTTTTTCATTCCTGTCTGGAATTCCGCGAAAAAAATTTGCGGTTATGTGCAAGAAATATCATCGCGTTTCTAGAAAGACCCTTTCATTCGTACATTTCATATGAGGCACATAACTTTCATATATAAGGTACTACTAATTTCAACAGAGATCCGAAAGTTTTTAAAAAAGATCAAAATAAAAACAGAAAAGAGGAAAAAAGAAAGAGAAAAGGAAAGTGGGAAGAAGAGATCAGAAAAATATTTTCTGCTACATATTTTTATATTAAATCTTTAATGGTAAATTTATACTTAAACAAGAAAAAGTTCACAAGCGAAGTAAATCAAACGAGAAATATCGTTTTCCCTTCTCGATTTCTCCTTTTAAAAATATACATCGAAAGACAAATTATCTCTTATCATTGCAATGCTTTGAAATTCAAACCATTTCTGTTATTCTTTTTAATGTTTACGCTAGTATTTATCACTGATAAAAAACGCTCCATTTCTAGCATACCTTTGGCAAATGTCTCTCTTGTTGTTTCTTTCAAATTATTATTCGCACTTATGTGCATGTTGTTCCGTACGTGTACTCGTTCGCCTCGCAAAGCCTTTGATATTCAACGTTTCAAATCAAATAAAAACGTCCCGCCTGTATATGGCGGGCTTTGTAAGGCAACGTTATGTGTTCTCGACGCGGAAATTTGAATAATACGTGTCTCGCACGTATTTTTCAAGGAAGAAACCCGTTGTGAGCTAGAGGCTGATTTTTCGACTAGTTCTCTCTCTCTCTCTCTCTCTCTCTCTCTCTCTCTCTCTCTCTCTCTCTCTCTCTCTCTTCGAGAGAAGGTGCCAGCAGTTATTTGTTTCACATACAAAAAAGGGCGGATTATTTGCATAGAGAATCTCTTTTAAACATAATCTCAGTAGTCTTTTATATAAAGTCAGATATGGTTGTGGGTAATTTAACTTTTCTCTTGAACATTCTTCTCAACGTTGCATTTCCAAAATTCCTGTACGAGAAAGACGAAGAACTGTCTTCTAAAGGGAAATTTCCGCTGGCATATAGTTGCAAATAAAATTCTCTAGAATGTTTTTATCTTCTTTCCCTTTTGACTAATGCGTTCTTGGCCAGAACGCTCTATGTCAGAAATTAAATGTAGTAACTGCACAAAACTACTTTACGACTCGCCATTAGATATCTAGACAATTTACATATATCTGAAGAAAAAAATTGCGATGACAAGCAATTTGCAATAAACATTTATTAGATACAATAAAGATGCGGCGTAAGTATGACATTGCAAAAAATTCATTATCAGTTTACATTGAAATTAATATCATTTATGTAAAATTAATCAAGCATAATTTTTCATAATTTTAATTTCTGAAATTTCTAAGTGATTCTAAAAAATATAATGAATAAATTAATATAAAGACAAAAGCCGTAATTACCTCTAACGTTCTCCTCTTTCATTGTGATAATCTAATGAGAAAATCTTATACAGTCATTTTATATTACGTTTACACGTTTCAAATCTGATTGGAAGATAAACCTTATTAAAATTGAAAACTTGCATATTAAAGAGAAAGCATAGTAAAGAAGATTGCTTCTTAGAGATCAAAAGTTATAAAGTCAAACAAACTTACGTGAACGAATTATTTACTTAAAATTCGGTGCATCAAATATATACCCTTCACATGCGAACTTTATTAACAGAGCATTCTCTTCCACGATCCGCCTTTTCCACAGCCCGGGGGAAAATCTTTTCACCAAAAATCTGGATTTCGAAAAATATGCCCGGCAATATAATAAAAAGGTGCGCGTTTGAAAAATATTATACTTTGTGACAGTTTTGTAGCGAGAGGGATAGGGTACTCGCCAATGTGAATGCGCGGCTGTAAGGATGACTTTTACCGGGAAGACCACTTGAGAACTTTTCATATCTCAAGAGTGTACTTGCATCGACTACCCTAGGAAAGGACGTCGCACATGTAAGATATCGAAGTGCATCATCCAGCGTTTCTCCGTCGAGGACGATGAGACTTCGACGCTCCGCGTCGCGGGCGTGTCATTATTTAGAATTAACGTGTAACTGTCACAGTCGATTTCTCATCCGTCCAGCGATTGTTCGGCGATATGGGAGTGACGTGAAAATTTTCAAGTGAAGCGCCATAACTGAGATAAGTTACGAGGAGCAACGTCTCCGCGGCATCCAAGCGAAATGACGGCGAAATGCGCGCGCGGTCGCGCGGCGGTATGGCTAGTTGGAAACGAGAGAAAGAGAGAGAGAAAGAAAATGAAAAAACTTTAAATCCATGTAAGAAGGAAGAAAGAGTGTCGTCGACGCTTATCCCAGAGATAAATGATTTCATGCTCAGCTTACGACGCGTCATCGTCGGTGTCCTCGTTTCTCTCTTCCTCTTTTTCTTTTCGTCCTGACTGGCCATTTCACCCGACGCCGCTATTCACGATGAAAAGAAAGAGAGAAAGATGGAAAAAAACTGGCGCTTAGACAGTGTGATACACGCGCCTCTAAAGTACATAGGATGCTGTACCTTTCTTTTCGCGCTTCGGACGCGCCGACCGTACTGGCTGATGATAAAATGAGAGCGGAAGTGATTTCATAGTTCGGGCAGAAAATCAGCAGCTGATAAATTCTCGATGATAAGTTTATGTTCGGGCGCGATTGACATAGTTGTCCGGAAATTTCGCGATTCGATATTCCGATGATCGATCGTTTAAAGTTAGCGGCTGGGCTGGCACTGATACCGGCTAAAATTGCCGTTCGACTGTATCGACGCAAATTTTAGGTTTGTATTACGATAAAATATTATTATTAAAATTTATAATAAGATATATTTCGGAGCATCTATTATTACAGATTAGGATATATGCGAGGTTTCAGAAACCTTTATAGGATGGAGGTCTATTTTTTTTAATCTTACAACTTTTCCTTGAGTAAGATTTGTTGTGTCATAATTATTTAATAATCATTATTTCATTGTATACTGAAAAAAATTTAATGAATCTTAATATTTCTTTGAATAATACTAAGTAAATATTTACTCGAAAAAAATGATGAAAATTAATAGTTTTTGTATCAAGTAAATGTTTACATTTAGTAAATATATATAATACTTAAACAAGTATTCAAATAAATATTTACATATTATATATTTATAATAATTATTTTTTTCAGTGTAAAGATTAATCTTCCGAAATTGACATTGTATTTATTTGTGTGAACTCATTCAATTATATAAATTCTTTTGTCAAAAAATAATTCAATTTTTTTAATATCTGCAAATTTGAATTACTCTTATTAAAATGTATTGAGTATTTATTTTTTTTTTATAGGGATTATATCATTTTGGTTGCCTGAAATTAATTAGTGCTTTTTAATTAACGTAAATTAAATGAGTCTAGCAGACCCAGCGTTAGTATGTACAGATTTTGATGTCAGCCCAGTTAATGCGCTTTCTATGTAATAAGGAAATTTAAAAAATCTCGCATATGCTTAAAGAAAAAAACGTACGTTCTCCCTCCTTTATATTTTAACGGTTATTCCATCAATAAATGTATCAGATATATATTTTCGATTTACATGGCGGGTTTTATTATGTAAAAGGTATATATACTCCAATGAAACGTCCTATACATCTTCAACGTAATGGGAGGGAAGACGGGAAGAAAACGTTGGATTTTAATATTTCGTGCGCTTGAATCGCCAATACCGTCCCGCGTAACACGGTCCGATAGATTCGACATGAATGTATTATCAAGCCATTCCCGCGCTGTCTAGATCGAACGGCCGGCGTTCCTTAAAAATGTATCCGCCGGCCATTGACGTCAAACGCTGAACGAGATCGCAGGTAGTGCCACGCCCGATAAGTCACCCGAACGGATCTCGTTCTTTTGATTCCGCAATAAGAAACGGTATGGAGGGAAATATCCGGCACGTAACGGGGGCGACCCGATTATCTTGACGATTTGACGTCACATGTAACAGATAACGTATCGGAATACGTGAAACGTGAGCGAGTACGTGAATTATTGTGATTACGCAGCGTGAGGGATGGCAAAAATAAAATTCCAGTAGTGAATGAGAAACATTTTCATTAATCTTTAGTAGATAGGTGGTTTAAAAATACACAAGTTGGAAGATGAGATGCTCAGAATACCCAAAATAATTTTAATTTTATGATACAATATAATTATATTTTTTTATTAATATTTTACGTTATAAATATTGCACTGACAAAATTTACTAAATTTTAATAAATATTTGCTTAAATAATACCAATTGAATATTTACTACTATATAAACATATTTGATACAAAAGTCATTAATTTAAATATCATTTTATTTACTGTAAGTAAACGTTTGGTTAATATTTGTTCAAACAAATATTTATTAAAATTTAGCATTTTTTTCAGTATAGTTACATTCTTATAAGATAGAGGGGAAATAATGAACTTTAAGACTTCTGGATACCTGAGTACTATTTATTTTCCTTTCTCACAATAAGATTTTAAAGAAAACTATCCCTGGAGTGTCGCATCCATCCCAACTATCCACTTAAAAGTTAAGCAACTATACGTACGAAATGTCAGGATTCTGATTAATCGACTACCCAAGTGGCTCTATCATCATGTGAGTTTACGGTTAATATTACCAAAGGAAAAAAAAAACAAAGATGATTTATCGTTTAGATCTTGAATAACGAGGAACACCTTAACGTCCACGTTAATCTACGTCGCACTTTTATGTATCCGTAAGGTTGATGTTACACTAACGAGCAGTTCGCAGTATATATTCCGATACACTTATACCACTCGATATATTCATCGGTATGCAAAATCGCGCTTGATATTCCGCCTGACGTATAAAGCGCGTGATCAATATGCGAGAATATTTTCACTTTACGTCTCCCTTACCGCCTTTATCTCGACATCGCGTTGGCAGCTGCATCCGCGAATCGATCTGAGCGCCGCGGAAAATTCGAGGAGTGGAACGCGAATTTCCAATCGACGACGGCGACGTTCCTTATTGTCGGACGTATTTCCATATTTCAGCATCTTACACAATACAACCTCTGCGATGCGCGAGGATTTTTACATCCTTCAATAGAGCACGGAGTAGGAAATTATACGGAATCATCGCGCTAATAGAGATTCGCGCTGCTAATTTTATCGCGTTCTTCTCCGTTAAATAAAATTTATGAACGTACAGCTCTTTATAGAATTATGTAGATCCTGTTTCTTTCATTTTCAGTTCCCTTTCGTCACGATCTGCCGAACTACTAGATTGTATTATAGCAATGGGTATATCGAGTATAATACAATATAATACATCGCATCGATCGATTTTCCATTTGTGAACTTAGGATACATATCACGTTTTATGAGAGATATACATAAAACACAAGGCGTGAAAAGTTGTAACTGCTATAATTTCAATAAGACATTTATTGCTACGTAACGTTGCGGTTATTAATCATTGTTACGTATCGATTTCGAATCAAAGTTAAATAATGCATAAGCTACTCTTGAAGTAACATGCATATTCCTATAATACTCGTCATTTTCGAGATATAGTCGTCATCAGCAGCGTTTAACTTGGGCTCTGCGCACAAGGGAAAAATATTAAGAAAAACAGTAATAAATATTAAATATTAGAGGAATATAAAAAATTAGAAATATAAAGATTAAACGCAATACATAATGGATACAAATAAGAAATAACATATGATATCTAATCCCTATGAAAATTTTATTATAGGTATTTTTAAATATATATTTTTAAATATTTGTATTAAAAATTTTCAATGTAATATTTTCAATGCTTTTTTGTAAAAAGAATATTTAATAATTGATGTGAAAAAGAGTAAGATCCTGCGCATAATGGAAAAGATTCCAGGAACCCAAATAAATATTAAATATTAAAAAATAAAACAGTTAAAAATAGAGATGTGTCTATATAATATGTCTTATAGTATATGTATTATTTGTCATCTTACGTATTGTATTATACACACATTACGTTTAATCTCTATTTCTAATTTCTTTATTCTTCAATATTTAATTTACTTCTGTTCCTAACATTTCTTCAATGCGAGACCTTACATTTCGTATCAATTATTAAATAATCTTTTTACAAAAGAGCACTGAAAGTATTGGAAAATTTTACTCTTAAAGCAGTGCAAAGGACGATCTAATATTTTAGCCCTCTTTTAAACAACTTTTCCTTCTATCTTTTCCATCTCTCGTTATTTATACCCGCAATGCATCTCGATTCATCGTATTAATTCTCTCTTTCTCTCTTTCTGCTTTCTTCCCTTCTTAAGAGAAGGTTATATTAATTTTCTCCTTGTCTCTCGGTAAACTCGCTGTACTAATTTTCATAGCTCCTGCGCAACGTAATACCGCCAGACACATCGTCTCTTTACATCGCGAAATGCCGCCGCGCGCAATGCGGCCAAAGACATGGCGAGAGGTCTTCCTGGAGTTTCTGAAAAAGGATCCCCGAAGCCCGTCGCTACGCTGAAAGGCAATGTTATTAGCACGACGCACGTCGTCGTCATTTCCGCAAAAAGCGAGGTGGGCGAGGCGAGACGGAGAACTCGGCTGAACAATCACAGTCCCACGCTCCTTACACACTCATTCGCGCGGCTCTCCCAAGAGCTCGTTCGTTTCGTTCACATCCTGCTATTCACAAGGCGTCTACTTCTTTACTCTTCTTCTTCTTCTTCTCTTTTTTTCTTATTTCTCTCTTTTTATTTCGTCTCACCTCTCTGTCTTTCTTTTTCCCTCTCTTTGCTGTACGACTTAACTGACTTCCTCGACAGGTTATACACGGCAGCGGCGGTGAACCGCGACTCTGACAATTTATAAGTAATTTAATGAACGAATTGAGCGTCGTCATCGTCGTCACTCTGTCGTCGTCGTCGTCGTCGTCGTCGTCGTCGGTTAGGCGAGTTCAAGGTCCATTTCGTCACCGGAAATGCCGAAAACGAACAGAAATCCTCACCCAACTGCGTCGTAAAGCACGTTTTACAGACGCCGAATAAAATCCTGTAGAGCTAATCCTCTCTCCGCACGATATATGTACCCATTTCCGTCATAGTCGCCGTCGATAGTCCGACATTTTTCACGCTACGGCAAATGTATGAGGTGTCGCAGTAGTCGTGCGTTGCCTTTCTCGGTTGCGGGTTCCTTTACAGAATTGGAGTTGCTTCCGGTATCTATGTGTATGGTAAGAATTGGATATTCTAATATTAAAACTTAAATTAAACTTTAAAATTGAACTTCTAGCGAGAGAAACAAAGTCCTCTCTACAAATAAACAGTAAAAGGAGATTCTCGCTGATTATAACTTTAAGAAATTAATTAGGATTATGAAAGAGAAGGGGTAAAAGTAAATACATTCTTGTTCTACAGAATTAAACGCTGATATCTCGGATTGTATATATCAGTGATACAGACCTATATAAATATGAATGTATCACATATACATATATTTATATACATATGAAATTTAGATTTCTAACAAACCATCAGAACTATTTTATTGTGACTCTCCTTGTTTCATTAAAGCGGATAGTTTGATGAATACGATACTGATAAGTCTTTAGTAATAGTTACTTCTTTACCAGTTTATACATCTAGTTTAACGTATGACGAATTAACTTGAGGGCATTTATTCACATAAACAATAGATTGATCATTGGATCAAGCATGTTTTTAAAATTTTATAAGACTAGTTTTATAAAACTGTAAACGTTTAATTTATTAGTGTTGATGTAATTTGTATACTTATATTTGCATTGAAAATGAGGATCGAAACGTTTATGAATGTTATTTTAATAAAAAGTAATTAATGTATACGTGAACAACTTGTGGTGACTCTGATAGGTATTACACTTTCATTGAGATACATACATATATATATGTACATATAATATATATATATATATATATATATATATATATATATATATACTATATATATGGATCACCAATTCTGAACCTTCATGCGAAAATGTCGAAAGCACATTTCGATGTCTCAAATTTCTGTTCTGTCTTATGTCATCTTCTACCTTTGCGTCATCTTCTTGCCTATTTGCCTTTTATTTCAACGACATTGGTTATAAAGAACCTCAGAACACGTACAAGAAGCGCATTTTTCCTACCGTTTTCTCTATCCAATTTTCTATATGTTTCATCCTACCGCAACAAGCGCATCTTTTTACTTTGATTTCTAGCAGCGTAGAAAGTGCGTTGGGTCACGTCCGATACAGCATGTACGTCCACGTAATACATCACTGTGTCGATACGAATTACTTCTCGTGAACGTTCGCAAAAACGTGTCTTGTTTCCTGGTTCCCAACATGAAATCCAAAGACTTTCGCAATCAGCCAGAGGCGTCGTAGGTCGAGAGTCTTATATATTAAGCTCAAGGATTTTCCAAATCGAAATCTTGATTATTCTTGGAAGAAGGCGGAAGAAAATAGAGGCAAATAATACTGTAAGTAATTCCACGGGGAAACACGTGATATATATATATATATATACCGGGTGTTTCGAACTACCTTTTTATCTTCGCAAGATAAAGTTTAATTAAAAAAAGTGTTCAGAGACAAAAGTTGTAGGATTTAAAAAGAACTATTTACTGATCTTATCAGTTTGATCTTGGATGGCGTCAAATCGACCTGAAATTGACCTGACCAAGATCAGGTCAAAGTCACGTCGATTTTTTTAAAATAGAAACTCCCTTTTTTATTGTATATTCTTGTAGCTTATCTTGAGAGCTTTCGCCGACAGCAATCGTCATGACGATCATGTCGGCATCTTCGTTAGCCAGACGGGTTACATCTGTGCTTGAAGTAAAGCAAGTAAAGCGACCAGTAGTTATTCCATCGGGAGCGAAAGAAAGAGAAAAACGGCAAGCTGGAGAGAGAAAGAGAGATTACGAATAGAGACGTTATTGAAAAAGTTTCGCATGCTAAAATTTCGAGCTCAAGCTCTTCGCGAAATGGTTGCCGCCGCAGCAACTGCAGCGTTAAACGATTCGGTTCTCTTCTATTTCCGATATGTGCGCTGTGAAGCGCAGCTCCCGATCGCCGCGCGTTTCGTCCCGATCTTGCCTACGAACGCTCTATTTGGTTGCAATTTCCGTTTCCATCTGTCTCTCATCGACTGCGCCCGGCCGGATTTTTTTCTTTCCTCGGAGCGGCATACGCACCGGTAAAAACGAAATCTAACGTTACATAGTTCGATCGAATGTCCCGCGATCCGCGAAGGATTTAGGCTGCGTTCGGGGAGCGCGCTATTAACGCTATTCGTGTCATCCTTGTTTCACGTTTAATGGACGATGAAGATAGAATGACACAGATAGCGCTAATAGCGTCTCTCCGAACACAGTATTACACAGCCTTAGCGGCCACTACCCGCCTCTCAAGCAATTGTTCTGCTTCGCCGTAGCGTGTTACAACGTTCGTCAAATCGTAATCACGATATAGATCAATCGACCTGTCATATTTCGATTACAGACGACCCGTATCTCACTCGCTATTAGATTAATCGATTCGCGAAATCTATTATCCCATTCACGATATGTCGAAAGGTCGCGGTGTATTCAAAGCGATTCGACCGTTCTCATAAGCATCGAATAACTTAGCAACGAGTATTTTCGAAGAGAATGAGGAATGTATTATAATCATAATAATAATGCGTATTATTAAATTATGCAGTATACGAAACATGAATTCCAGAAATGCATAACATATTTCCCAGTTAAAGTTGTATCAAATATAACTGTGAATACATCAAAATCGCGATATTAAAACATCATTTTCTATAGAAAAGTTCAAGACACCGTTCATATTAGTTGTATTTTTAACATTAAACATGTCGATATTTAAGCAAAAACTTTATTAAAAAAAAGTCTACTTAAAATTGATTGTGAAATTATTTTGTTTCGTGAAATTTCGGAGATTTAATTATCGCAGCTCTTCTTTTAATCGTTCGTAACCTTGATTAAAAATACCTCATCTATTTGTTCTATTATGTAATATCAACTATGTAATTCCAATTATTACATAATACATACGTAATTCCAATTCGTTGTTAATTTCTCGCGTTATAATTCCATCAATTTTCGATTAATAAATCCATTAATTTTCATTTACGTAATAGATGAACCGAAATCACCTGGAAACTTCCGGGAAAAAATGGGATTAGAAAATTCTCGGCAACGAAATTACGACAAATAGATTCTCGAAAATCTTGGATGGATCGAATCGCGAATTAGACGAACTTCGCGTTGAGGGAAAAGAGAGGGGGAGATCGTTGATCATATCACCTGATCCTCTCGTGAATCACGCTTAACACTCGCGACACTACGTTCGCCAGAATTGTTCAATCTACTTCAAGTATCTCGAGTCTAGTGTAGGGATAGATGGAAAAGTTCTTTAAGGATGTGCTTCCTGGGAAATCGAAAGCTTCCACGAGTACTCTTTACGCGTGCAAAGAAATTTCCTGGAAAATCATCAAATAAAATCAGAATGCATCAATCTGTTAGGAAAGACTCAAATAATGCAACTTTCAAAAGTTTCCTTTTTTTTTTTAAGTTACTAGATTGAACGTATTGTATATTTATGTATACTTCGTTTTATTGTGCAATATATTCTCATTTTTCGCCAAAGAGTATTTAGCTTCGCGAGATATGTAAACACAATTATTCCTCTTTAGAACGCGGAATTCATATATTGATTAAAATTCAGTCACTTGACTTGATAAAATTTATCGTAAACGAAACAGCGAAATAAGAACTTTTAAATTAAAATGTAAAAGGGGAAGTCTGCGATTTTCGAATGAAAAAAATTCAATAAAAAAAAATCAATCGTCAAGGAGAAAATATGATTCTTGGTGCATCCTGAATTTTCCTGTGATAAGACGGATGAAAAAAAAAACAAATAAATTTTATACGTATGCATAAAATCAAAATATCGTTACAGACCGCAATGCATTTTTAACAAAGCAATCTCGACGAATCCGTAACGTAAAGTAGCGAACGTAATTGCTCGAATGTACATTGCGTTTTTCAATGACTACGAGAGACGAATAACAAGCGAATCGTTAAGGCAATCCACGCTCCCTTCCGGCATCAAAAGACGATACCGATGTTCGTCTTGCGAAAGAAAGGAGCCCGGGAAATTGACGAGACGAGAGAGAGAGAGGGGGGGAGGGGGAGAAAGAAATAAAAAAAAGAGGGAAGAAAGTGTGGCTCGCGATCGATGCTGCTGTTTGCGTTGAACGCGACTTCGCTTTTCGCTTCATCTTTACTGCTCGCTTTGATTATTCGTTTTTTTTTCATCTTTCTCCCTTAAATTGCCTTAGGTCTCAATTTTCAAAGGGCTTTAGGAGTACTCTCTCCTCTCCCCCCCCCCTCTCCCCTCCTCCTCTTCCTTTCTCTCGTATTTACATCCATTACCCGACGTATCTAGCACTGCGATTATTATTGCACAACGAGACGGCGTCGAGAACAAACAGATTTCAGCCTCTTAATGCATTTCCGCTCGCTCTATTGCATCGCCTTGCACCGAAGTAACACCTTTACGCCTTGTAAGCGAGAACCCGGGAACAATTTTGCGGAACAATTTCGCGCGGTACTACAGGCGGTAAATAAAAACAGGAGTGGACGATACTCTCGAACGATCGTTCGTTACTCGACGCCGAGTTTTTCAGATTCCGGAATCGTAGCCGCATATATTACCGCCGGTACGCTTCGCGGGAAGCAACATCGCATATTATGGCAAGCGGGTGCAAAAACAAACTTTGTAGGCGCGCCGTATAAGTTACGATCCTCCCGTGAATATATAGGATAGTTTCCCCGAGGACTGCCGAGCGTAGTTGAGAATCCACATCACAGAAACATCCTTTTGACCGAGCGTATCCAGAAGACTGAGATATCCAGAAGACTCCTCTGATAATTACGTCGATAATCGCGGAATTATGTATTGAACATGTAGGAAATTAAAAGTTTCTTAATTAAGAGAACTTTATCTCCTCACGGAGAATCTTCTCTTGAGATTTCATCGCGAAGATAATCTGACGTAGCAGAATTAAAGGCTCGCGAAAAGTCACGACTCAAAATTATCACTCTGCGAAAGAAGAGGATTTAAATTCTTTTACGAAAGAGAAAGAACAAAACGGTAAAGATATTCGACGAGCGCTGCGATGTTGTAAATGCATGTCGCCTCGGCATGTATAATAACGAAATGTACGTGCGACGAGAGGAGAAGGGAAAGAAAGAGAAAATTTATATAGACTTTTCCGTAATTCTTACGTGTCTTCCATAATCTCGCGGCTTTTATTACGTACAGTTCTCCGAGCGTCACCAACGACTGCCATAGATTTCGGATTATTTCCAACCGCGAATATTGCCACCAGTCTTCTCGGAACAACCGGCCCCATTACAGTAATAATAAACGAAGTTCGTGTGTCAGCATATTTGTCGAGTCCGTCGAATTTTCTCGCGATTTGCTCCAACGAAGCAGAAACGAGTGAGTGAGCGTGAGAGTGAATATGTGAAATGGATATAACGACAGAGACAAAATGTTCATAAAGGCAGATAATATCTAAAAGTAATTGATTGGCTTCGTTTTCTCGAGAAATAAGCGCCTTTCATTTTTTTTTCTCCTCGTAATAAATAGACTTAATCAGTTCTCAATTTTTTATCAATAATATAATGTAATATTACATTGTAATATTGTTAATAAAAAATTGTATCTAGATTTTGTGTGTGTGTGTGTGTGTGTTTTATTAAAAGATAATATTCTAGACTTTTAAAATAAGTATGGTTTGTTAATAAATTTTTTTTGCAATGATTTATAACTTATATATATATTTATTATTATTATAATATGTCATATTATGTTATTATAATAAATAATATATTATATATACATGTATATACATATATATATATTATATAAATCACAAAAAAATATATTAACAAACCGTACAAGCTTAAAAAAAAATGCATTATATCCCTGAGAACTTCAACAGTTTTAGAATATGATTTTTTAATATACAATCCGAATTTTTATCATAATGTAATGATTGAATAAAAAATTACGATACATATTAAGACCATAAATTATCGGACAAAAAATTATTCGAGCTAAATCGAATAAATATGTATGTTTATATTCGATATTATTTTTTGTAAAATTTAAACAAAAAATAATACGATTAATAGATCTTTATAATGCTAAAATATTACAAATCTCAATTGAACAATAAACTAATAGAACGTAAAATTCAATGTACGCCGCGCGAGTGTAAGATTAATAAAATTTTTGTAGAGTTTGATATTTCAACTCACAGGCAGTTACGATCGAAAAACAATATTTTTGCACCAATGGAGTTTATGATCAGAAATTTTCGAAGTCAAAGTAAATGATCGCACGTTTTTGATTAAAGGAAAAGCGAGCGTCAAAAAAGGGGCTTTGGAACTGCTCCCTTTTCGAGGAAAGTATAGAATCACGCTGCGCGCGTATTTCTACTTCGGTGGGCGACTATCGATTCTCTTTTACTTAGAGCACAGATACCCACGGCGTGGCAGCAAAAACTCTCTTACTTGCAGTTCTTTAATTTATGTTAACTGAAAGCTCAGAAAATCGGGCGGGTTCCAAAGTTTTTTTTGCCACTCCCTCGCATAGAAAGTCCGGTCGTTACTTCAACAACGTTCGAATAAGTAAAAGTATCGCGATCCTAATTTGTAACTCATTTAGGTCGGGGTTTCTTCAAACAAAAATCTTCAACTTTACGTAATATTCTAAACTTGTAATCCTTGTGACACTCTTCTCGAGGGAAGAAGTTTGATGGATACATATATTATGTATTATAATATACACGTGTATCCCACTAAACTGTGATAAAGTCAGTTGAAATTCGAGCTTCTGTCGAAAGTGCAACATTCGTGATACAAGATTCACGAATCTCTCAATAATCTGCTTTAAATGCTAATGCGTCTCGTTATCGCATCTTCCGTCTATCGTATCGTCGTCGGTGAAACCAATTCCGCGCTCGTCTCTCCGCTTATGCAAAATGCACGCGTGCAGGTCCCGCCTGATGCCGGAGACGAGGATGTATAACGTCACCCAGGACTCATGCGTTCTCGTATATTTCCCTTTCTCCTTTTGTAGCCAGCAAAGCTTTCCGCCAGGTTGACGACTGCTGTTGTGGCGCGATGCCGTCGCACCAGATCCGCCATCATATTTGTTTATACAAAAGGTAGACTTGGGTGCAAGTACACGTGCCGGTTTTATTAACTCGGTACACCTTCACGACCGCTCGTTATTGCGTGGAAATGCGTCGAGCCCACGGGCAGGAATTATTAAATCGCCCTGGTCGTCGTCGTCGACGTCATCATCAGAGCGCCGACAGCCGCGTCGGGTCTACAATATTCACGAATTATTGAAAGCATCGTCAGCGAGGGAACGCTTGGAGCTCTAATCATAGTAGGCTGGGAAATTGTCGCTGTAAGCGCTGTATGAAAGAGACACGCAATGTAAAGGTTTAAATATAAAGAATAGGCGATAGATAAAATGCTACTGCTCTTTTCCGCGAATTAATTTCCGTTCAAGAAAAAGTTTTTTTCCTTGAGAATATTTATTCGACATTTTTAGCTCTATCGAGTATACACGTGGAAAAAACAATTTCACTGAAATATCTAGCTAAAAAAATTTAGTTAGATACGGATCTGTGAATAAAAATAATTTTGTTAAACTATTAAAATAATTGTGTAGGAAATAAGCATAATGAGTAATGCTACAAAAAATTTTTAATTTATTTCAGCAATCAGCTTGAACGTCCTACACAATAATTTTGGCAATTTAACAAAATTATTTTTAGATCTGTATATCCAGCTAAAATTTTTCATACTTCAGCAAATACTTTCGGCATAAAAAGTTTTTCGCAGGCCTTTTTTTGGTTCGTAGAATCATTTTTATGTAAAACTGCAAATACTATATAAACGAAATAAAGATCCAGAAAGTCGTAAGCAACGAGCGGCGCGATAAATGGTATAATAGCGGATAATTGATCGTACAAACGCTATGACTCCTAATGACCGAATCACACCCGAAAACCAAGCCGCACTGGCCGTACGTTCTTTGTCTCGTCTCGTGTAACCAAGGCAATTCGTCGCCAGCATCAAGCTGACGTGGCCAGTTGTGAGGAGGAGGCTACTTATGTTATATTAACGGCGGCCCCGAGTCCCTGACCTGGGACTCTCAGACCGGATTTTATTCCAGCGAAGCAGATGGCGATCACGATTGCAAAATTTCCAATGGGCTCCCCAGCTCTTTGTGCGAAATCAGAGCGTGCGTCGACATTAGGTCGACTATGGAACTTTATAGACTCGCGCTCAGGGGGACTTATCCATACACAATCGCACCCTTTGCTAACTAGCGATGTAACGAACAGGAAACGCTTGAATATCGTACGATATGTTTGACTATTCTCGTTGTGTAGCCTAAATGTCGTTATAGCGTGAGGTTAAATGTTATTTGTACACTGTTGCATTCACATACATCCTAGTAAGCGATCAAGAGCGACGTTCCGCAATGTTGGGAGCGCAATTTGGTACCCCATTTGTTTTTCAGGCTCTCATCGTATTTCAGAAGTACCATCGGAATAACGAAAGTGAATGTTAGAAATGATTTTTTATAGTAGATACAATTTGCTATGAACGCCATTAAAGTATTTTAAATTAAAAAAATTTTAGTAGTTTCTTTATACATCGTACATGTAATAATTGTGTATTTATTTTATATGCGAATTGTGTATTTATTTTATATGCAATTTAATCTCTCTGTTATTACACGAGAAGTGCAAAATTAATTCAGGAATTTATGATCGAATTATAAATAAACTTTCTCGTTTTTTGCTTTCGAGCTCTTTCGTTGCGTCCCAGAAGCACCATTAAAATAATAAAAATAGGTGTCACAAACGATTTTTTATAGTAAATACAATTTACTGTGAATACCATTAAATCCTCTGAATTTCGAAATTTTTTATGGTTTCTTTATGCACTGTATACACAAAATTGTGTGTTCATTCTATATGCGAATTGTATGCAATTTAATATCTCAATTTATTATCAGACGCAAGACGAGAAAAGCAAAATTAATTTAAAAGTTTTTACGTGAATTATAAATAAACTTCGCCGTTTGAAGATTCGCGTGTACTTTCTTGAAATCTTTCTTATTTTAAAAAGAATTTTTCTTAATTTAAAAAGGATTTTTCTTATTTCTTTATTTTATTAATCGGCATCTCTGAACACGCAAACCGATGATTTATCATCGGTTTGTTTTAGTCATATATTTTATACATCAAAAAATATGTTACATATTTTAAAATACAAACACAAGTGTTTTAAAATATTTTTTTGCCTTCGAGTAATGGATTCTTTCATGTTTGTTACGCTGACGACTATCCATCCGTATAAATCTATAACTCATATTCGTGACGATTCTTTTGGAAATACCGATTGGCAAAAAAGAACAAAATACAAAGAAAAATGTCCAATTCAATAAGAGAAATTAATAAACATGTCACGAGGTTCATGCAATATGACGGCACAAGATTCAAACGGGGAAAAAAAAAATGAATAGGGCGGCGATACCGCGTATCTATAAATCAGCGTTGCCTTCATCGAGGCAATATCATTTTACCGATTGCATACCGAACGCGAATGCGAACCAACGCAATATTACATTTTGCGATATTTCGCATTCAAAAAGTTTTATCTGAGACGAGTTAATAAATCTGGTGGCGCTCGCGCGAAAGAGAGAAACAATGGAAAAGAGGGAACGCTCGACGGCGCTTTACGCGAGATGTTGCGGCGAATCGTGGAGAAATAATTTCATTAAACTACGTAATTGGAATTGTTTCGAACGTTCACCTCCGCGCACTGCCGCCGCTTCGCTCATTTCAACCCCCAAGATCCCGCGCGACGACGATCGCGCACCCGTAAAATAAATACGTCGCAGTAAGCCACGACGTCTTTACACGTCGCGTGTATTTTCTCGACCGTTCTACTTCTCTACTCTTCGTCGTCGTATTATTGTCTTTCTTACATTGGCGCAGCTAGAATTCCTGAACCCTTATGCAAAGCTTACCGAGAGAATTTCTCACTTTTCCTCCCTTTCTCCTCCCCTTCTCGTTTTTCCTTAACTGAAATGCCGACGTCACTGTTCAGAATCTCTAAGTGTATTAACGTATCAGTGTATTACATTTTTTTAACGACGATTTTATCTGCCCCGAGATAGTATCTTTTTTCAATAAAAATAAATTGAAATCTTATTTAATATCCTTTAGGACAAAGAAATCGATAATTTATCATTCAAACGATGAAAAAGAGATTAATGTGAAAACTAATATTAAAAATCGATATCGCACCCAAGTTCTACAATAAAAACTCCCATTCTCACACACATCTGACTTTCTAGTGTACCGGGAAAGGGAGAAAAAGAGACTGGATATATCTCGTCTGTATTCATCGGTCCCTGTGCTCCGTTCATTCCCAGTGTACGGCAGTCACAGTTCCATCGTCTTCCCCGTTCGCAGAACGAAACTAAGAAGAGACGTGTGGAAGGATACAGTGCTGAAGGAAGTGATGGCCGAGAAATTCAACGGGCCTGAATCCTGTATGTCCCGGGGCTGCTCTTTCGAGCGAGTTATGCATGTGCGCCACGGCGTCCTACTATATACGTAACACCTGGCGACGACGAAGTTACGAGAAGCCTTCTCTGAACGTGAGCAGACGATGATGACGACAACGACGACAACGACGAGCCAGAGAACAAGCGAGCGGAGGAAGAGGAATTCCAGGAGCTTGGTTCCCGGCGCGCCTGCTTGCCCTCAGGGCAAGCGTGGCTCCTTTTTCGACTCCTCGTTCGTTCGCCTTCTTCTTTACTTTCCTTCCAGCTGGTTAACTACGTAGACAGGAAGTACGATGAAGATGTCGGCGATCTTGCCGAGTCTCCAACGTAAACGGTTTCTTCCCACCATCATAATCACTGCCATCGCCAACTGTCGACGTCGTCAGCGACGTCGTCGGTCGGGTACAGGAAGATTCTAACACATATTGGCTGGCACGCAACTGTGAAGACCGTAAAGCGCGAACGCGATTTCAATCGGAATCATTTAACGACACGACACGACAGCGACGAAACGTCGCGACGATTCGAGGAATGCGGGGAGGGAAAGGTGGAGATAGTAGTCTACTTTGTTAAGTTGCCGACTGGGTCTTCTCTATTCTGACTGCATGGTAATTGCGACCCCCGTCGTAAAGAAATCGATACGCTACGCAATGGATGTCTTCTTTTGAAGACATTGGATTATTCCGTCGTTTGATTTAACTCGTAGATTGTTGGGTGTTTATTCAGAATTAATATAGAAAATCTTTTCACAAGACAGTGAATACGATGAGCTTATCTACTTCCAATATATATTCTTTTCATCTTATGTTATTAATTACATTACAAAACAGCTATGAATGCAATAGCAAAAATTTAGATTACAAGAGAGTTTCGAACGGTTAAAGATTATTTCAAATTACTTCAATAGCGATACAATGAAATTAAGATAAATTTGAATGTAAATAAAATTGATAATTGTCAATGCAATTCGATATTCAACTCAATATTGATTTTATTTCTCCAGTATTTAACAGAAATACTCGTCGCAACGTTTACTTAAAAATTAAAACGGCAACCAAAATATTTTAATATGATTTAGATGATAGTTTCAACACTTTGTATACAGAGAGTCCCATCTGCATGCCACGTTAAGGCAAACAGTAATTTGTCATAGCCACATCACGTCCACGAAATATACCACACGCTATTTAAAACAAACTCCAGCGAGCTTTCACGCTTCAAATAATAATACTTTTCAGGCAGGCATTTCTCTTCTCTCTCAACAACATTCTACAATCGTTCTCCAACCTCTACAGATTCTAAAAATCAATGCTATACTTTAAACTAATATCTACTATTAATACTCTTCCTAAATTAATGTCTACTAATTTTTACAAGTTTCCATTACATCTCTCATTATAAACTTTTTTACTCTCTCTCGAGAGGAACGTAAGAATCTTCTCTCTTAACACTACACAATCATTTTTCTAACCTCTATAGGTTCTAAATTAATGACATTTTAAACTATATAATATCTACTATTAATATACTCTCTTCGTAAAGTAATATTTGCTAATATTTATAAGTTTCGCTATCACTAAATCTTTCACACACTCTTACACGCTATTTTACGTGCTCTCAGGAGGAACGTAAGATTCCGCGTATAATTACGTAGCGACGCCACCGCCCCTATTTCTCTGTCTCACAATATAGATACGTTTTCTAATTAAATCTCGCAATCGGCCACCGCCCAGCGACGATCCAATTGCCATCGACCTCACAGTTCGCACACCGAAATAGCGACAGCGAAATAGAATTTCACGTATAGTCAATTCTTCATGCCGATCCCACTCGTAACACCCGGGAGCGCGCGAGTCCAAGTTGCGGAGCATCGGTTTTATCGATGGCCCGGTAATACGTTTTCGCGTGTGGATAATTAATCCACGGCTCGATATCGCAGCATCGTCGCGGCTGCTGCTACTGTTGTAATACCAAAGTAGTTACAGCTAAACCGATACAGACCACCATCGCGAGGGCGGGAGGAATTTATTGCCCCAGTCGTCGACCCCGACCAACCTCTCTGGTCTCTCTGGTCTTTCTCTCTCTCTCTCTCTCTCTCTCTCTGTCCTCTTTCTCTCTCTTTCCCGCGCTTTTCTTCTTCTCTTTCCGCTTTCCCTCATCTCTCTTTCTCGTCCCGTGATTATTCTTCAAACACCACCGTTCTCTTATATGTTTAAACTCCCGTTCTTTTTTTTTCTCCTCCTCCTCCTCCTCATCCTCCACCTTCCCGACGTCGCTAATGTAAGCCATTTGTTTCCTCGAGCTCGCGGCGGGAGTGTATATTTTCCGCTCCATCGTTGAATTTCAATGATGCCGGAGCGGCCGTGTACACCGTCGCGCGGGACTCGTAAAAATGTTCCGCGGTATAAAGGGTTCCTATATACGTGCTCTCCTTCCTCTATGGTGCCCATACGCGCGAAATTCGGACAATGCCAATAACACGTGTGTACGACAATCGGTCGCATCCTCCCCCTATCGCGCACGTTCTCCCCGCTTCGAGAGTATTCAACTCGCATTGCGAAACGCGCGGAATGTACGCATTCCATTAAAAAAAAAAATAAATAATAAAAAAAAATAACAAAAAAGAATTATTAACGTACCGCGCGCGCCGCATTTAACCCTTTCAAAGTAGAAATGAAATCACGAAAATGTTAGAACATATTATCCTTTTTTCTGAAAATATTTTGCAATATGGTTGTTTAAATATTTAAAAAATATCGAATGCGCGAGTACCGACGCATTACTTACCAAATGCACGTCGATGTTTAAATATGAATTTCGCTAATGGATACACGAAAATGTATATACCATCCACTAGCCATTATCCCTATAGTAACTACAAATATGATCGTTCTGTAAAAGGTTATCAAGATATGATTTCATAAAGTAAAGTAAAAACGGAATCTCTTATTTTCAATTTTTCCGACTGTTTCCGATTTTTTCATCATCATTCTTACAAAAGCTAACTTTTTTTACGAATGGATAAAAAGAATCAATTTTTCTTGGAAAATATCATCAGCAAGCTCACAGATATATAGAGATTAAAACAAGCTAAGAACAAAATTCATTTGTGATAATTATTGTACGAAAAAAATTTAAAAATTAACTCACGGAAATTACGTGAAAGCCTTTTCCGAAACAGATTGTTTCCACACTTCAATTACCGGTCTAATTTTAATTTTATCCGCGTTTCCGAATTTCACGCGATGCAACATTAATGCAACCACTCCGCCAGTGAGATAGTAAATCGTGGATCGCGAGTGAACTTGGTCGAGAAAAAAGAAGTAAACGAAGTAACCTACAAGATAATAAGTAACGGAAATCCGTTCTCAATCCACAAAATGAGGGACTATCGAGAGTATGTTTCTTTCGTCCGAATAATGGGACAACGAAAGGAAACAAAGAGAAGAGAGAACGAATTGGCTAGTCTCGCAGCTACCATCACGTCCTGTCATAGACCTATCTAGGTATGACAAACGAGAAATCCTTCTAGAGAACAAAGATAAATTCGTTTGAGCAAATTCTGTACTAGTCGCCGCCATTGAATCCATAATCGAGATTTGTTGGTACGATCTAGAGATCTTTCAATAAGAGTCTGGACATGAGCGACAGTTTTGTATGCAGAGTAATAGTTTTAACAAAATTTATGAGAGAGAAGGACATACATTTACTATTTCTTTCTCTTCCTTATTCTGTTCTTATCTCTTTTTATCTATTTCTTTCTCTCTTTCTCTCAAGAATTGTTAAAACATGGCAGACAATCAAAAGTGCACTCAGAGAAAAACTTTTTCGATTAAAAAAAATTGTTTGAATCAAAGGAATTTGTGCATTGTATAGTGAAAAAAAAATTCTTTGATTATAACGTTATTTTTTAAAATCAAGTAAATTTTTATTTTCTTCAAAGGTATACTTCAACTTAAAAAAATTAACAAAAGAAACGATTTCTGCAATTTAAACATGACTTTTCTCTGGGTGTGGCTTTTTCATGTCCAGACTCTTGTTAGAGAGTCTCTAGCACGATCTTACGACACATTCTTATTCTCATCCAAAGTGAATGTTTTATTTACTCGTATTTATATTTAAAATATAGCACTTCTCACGAATAAAGGAAAGGTTTATTTAAATTTAAATTAAAATGCAAAACAATTACAAATTTAATCAACTTTTGCTGTAACAATAAAATAAAATATCTTTTGTATAAGGAGATATAAAATTTAAAAAAATCTACTTATATTTTGACAAATAAAAATGATAATTGCGTACAAAAGTTTTGCACTCTCTCGCAAAAGGTTGCTGATAACGACTTTTTAACATTCTACAGATATTTGTATCGAATATTATACTTAAACTTAATAGCCGCAAAAGGGATAACGTTATTGCGATAATTGCTTTTTCCACTTAATTCGCTTTTCACGTTATCTTGCAGCCAGTTCTCTTGATGTCGAGAAGCGGGAAGCGGGAAGCTTCGATGTCAGCCGCGATATATAAATCCACGCTACGAACACCTGGACGAAGTCCTCGCGTTGGCATTTCAGCTGGCAGTTCCTTTATAATTCCGCGAGCGAGCGAACGTTGTGGAACTTGCGAAGACCTCGTGACCCGCTTCGCGAACAAAATTGCAGGTGTCGTGTACCGATGGCGGGCACGGTTTCTCACGGAGCATTACGAAAAGACGTGTATTAACTGTAACCCTCTGTCATCCCTCCCTTGCGCGACAACCAGGCACTGCGTTGTAGCAAGCAGCACCCCCCTTTTACCATACTCATAAACGCGATTTGCACACGATGCAACCACCTCGCGAGCACGACCAACGATATTTTCCGTAAATCGATGTAGCCTCCACCCGATGCGATTCGACCGACGTATAAAGGATACCCCGGAAAGTGCATCTTTAATCTTTGATGGCAGATTCCCCGGCCACTTCGAGTTGAATTTCTTTTTCAGTTGAACTTTTTTACGAGTTAAATTTTTCGCCGATGTAAAATATCGAGCTCTTCAATAATTGCGAAGAAAACTAAAAAATTCCATGTTTACTTCATGAAATTATAATTTCCAAGTTGTTGACCATCAAGATATATATATTGAAAATATTAAAAATTAAAAAGTTACGAATGAAGATCCAATTAAACTTTTGCTTGGAGGAAAACCGAATCAAAGTTAATTAAATACTGATATAATTAAATCAAACTATATAATTAAACTGTAGAATACTCTCTAAAGTTACCTGTTTGTTAACGCCTAATTGCGAGATTCATCAAAATTATTCAATTTCATTATCTTAAAATCTCTAATTCGGACATTCACTAATTTTTCCTAACTGAATTCCGAAACGCACAATCGATAAATATCGAAAACAAAGTAAATAAAATTTACTTTGAAGAAGGATTGGCCTATATAAAATTAAAACTCGTCAGAGAAAGTAAATCGATTGAACACAAAAAGTGACCGCTTTCTAGTGACGGATCGAAACAAAGTTAGTGAAGCAAGTTGAAACAGATGAGCGAAAGATTTTTTAATTAAAAATTCGATGAATTGTGCAATTCTATTCATCCGCTGTATTGCTATAATATTCAATAAAGGCACGGTATTAAATGTATGAATATGCACTCGTTCGGAAAGCAAGCTCTTATCGTAACACGAGATACTTTTGCAGGTTTGCTGCACGTCTGAAAAGCTGAGTAAAGTCAGGAAAATTGGAGAAAGCTTCCTCGCCGCGATGAATAGAAATGAGATCAAAATTATTTAAATGATATATTTGTCTTGGCCTCTTCTAATATAATGGAAGCTACAGTAATTTGCTTTAGTACATTTTCAAAAATGACAATATATTACTTTAATAGTGATAAATAATAATAAATTTAATGAGAAAAAGTTAATAGTTTATTTTACGAAAAAAAAAAACATTTATTTCATGTCATACATTTTTTTTATTTTAAGATTTAAAAGAACTCATACGTGTGTTAGACAAGACATGTATCAATTTCGACCAACAAACAAAGAAAACTTTTGTTATTCCAGACCGTGTACTTTTACTTCGTCCGGAAAAGGAAAAAATATAGCGCGTGTGCGATTTAAAACTAGGAAATACGACGACGCGGCTATAGTTGTGAGCGTTATCATCCCCGATATTTGTACTTTGGATTACGCGAATGTGGTTGTCTGAAGGTGTTACGTGTGAAATGCGAGAGACCCCGTCAGGAGTTACCCTTCTTATGGTGACATCCCGAAGAGAATAAAAGTCAATCTGTCGGAAAGAATCATCCGTTGACAAAGATAAGACTTGCCATAATCTCACTATAGTTTTTTTCCCATCCGTTCTCGATATCATTCTCTCTCTTCGTTTGCTCGATCCGCATGAAGAAACAATGTTGAGAGTACAGCATCTCGAGGTACAGTATAAAAGCAGTAAAAAAGTAGTAAAAAAAAGTTATGACAGTAAAATGTAAAATTTATATTACATTATATTGAAAGAAATATGTTTTACATTATATTAAAATAAAACATTTTAGTATTTGTAACTATAATTACATGTTGCTATAATTATGATTGTAATACTGTTATAATTTCAGTAATAATAATTAAATGTATAGTCCTATCAACAAATATATATAATTGGTAACCGAAATTATTATTATTATTATTATTATTATTATTATTACGACCATAGTTATAATAATTTTATTACCACAAAAAGTTGTCCCAAAAAATGACCATAAATTATTTCAACTATTTTTATGATATGATAACTATAATTATATATATTTATTAATAGAACTTAGTATATAGTTATTATTTCTAACATTAAGCAGTAATATACATTATAGCAATAATAATCATAGAGTAACATATTATTATGAATACCAAATTTTTCTCTTTGTGTATTTATTTGTAAAAAAATGTAAATTATAAAAATTACGAAGCAGTTACTCCAAATTATTGCTCTAAAACCTTTTTCCAATATAAACAAGCATTAACAAATCATTTTATCTTCTGAATATTTGAAAAAAACAATAAAATAAAAGAAGATAATATCACAGTTCTTGTTTTCAGCGTTCCAAGTATCGTGTCGATTAAATTATTTGAGTTCGCAAATAGCTCGTTCAAACGTGTGAATGATGCAGCGATACTGTAATCGTAATGATGTGGTCGACGATTATTAGCGAATGAATGTGTTGTGGTCGTCGTATTGTAACGCTCGCGATATCGCGCACTCGCGAATCCGAATTATTCCATGAATGTCCAATCTGTTTTCATTTATTTATTTTCAAGTGAGTTTATTTACTTCAATATTACATTCGCAGCTCAGCGATGATGATTTTTGATTGAAATATTCGCGCGGCTTGTCATAAAAAGATAATAAACGTCAGCAGCCGCGTGTAACGAAACGGGTATTACCGTCGATCCTCGACGAAATGTCGGGCTAGTAACGGAATTCCGAATTGGCGAAAATGCGATTGCATTATGCCGTTGATGCGGCTGCTGACGTGGCTTACGATTTTCGCCGGCGTGCCCTCGCACGTTATCGCGCCGTTAAATTCACCACACGCGCGATTTTAAATCAGAATGTTTCAGCACGGACGAAAATTCGCGAAGCGCACTTGCACCACGCGACGGCACGATAATTTCGTTGAATTCCAGTCGATATATCGACACAGAGCTACGGTGCGTGTAATCAGCCATTACACACGGCACTGGTAATGTCTACATTACCGCTAGGAGGCATTAACATAATACATCTTGCGGAACCGCGCCTGCTCGCGTGTGCGAGGCGGCGTAAACGAGTATTCAGTATCAAAGAAGAATTCTCTCTCCAGAAGCTCTTCCAACTCGCGTGAGCGAGGAACGCGAACGTCATAAAACATGTATCCGGCTTTATCAAATAATCGACGGGAATTTCAGAGTCTGCCGGGGCCTGGCCACGGATTCTCATCTATGACAAATGAAATTCCGCCGAGCGCAGTTAATTATTGACGAGCTCGATGATGTTTCGCTAATAATAGCATATAACGAGTCAAAATTCCATCCGGCTCGCTTAATCGCCGCATATTCGTTAATATTCAGTTAATGGGATATATCCTTTTTTTTCTCTAGAAAATGTACGTTGCGAAATATAGTAACATCACTCGAAAAATTTTTACAAAACGCACAAGAAGAGTAAAAGTTGCAAAATTTTTTTTTAATTTCCTTGAAGAACTGTTGTGAATAACGAAAAAGTAATTGAGGTCTCATTATGACACGTGTAAATTCTGTTTATAAAAGATATTATAAAAATTGTAACAATTATTTTATTCCTTATTTTACGTTATTCTTTTATTGTTACTATATATATTTTACTAGTTATATAATATTATTCTCTTATTTTTTTCGCTACTTTCGTATATTGTTTTCTCTCGATGTTACATTTCCTTTTTTCCATATCGATTACACAAATCGACCATTTGAAAACGTGGAGCCATAGAAATGTATAAACGCGTCGATAGCATTTCGATTCCGATTTACCTCGTCGCCATCATTGCGATCCCTTCTAGTACACGAGTTCCGTAATCGAATATCGGCGCCGACTGTAGTATAGCGTCAGTTAGATCTGCACTTATCACGGCAAGGCAGCAACCCATTCGTGCTCGTTATGTCGCGACTTGGACTCCGTTTCGCGTTGCCAGATCGAGATTCACACGTTGGCACACGGCATTCGCCCTTTCAAGCGCACCGTCGCTTTTGCCGTCGTTCATAAAACGAAACGACACGACGAGTCGACTGCTATACCAACAGTATTGAACTTGGAGCGTGCGCGATTCTCTGCTACCTCTCGTCCATCTCTTCCTCGCTCGCTTTAGCCTGCCCCGAATCGACCACGTACGAACCGATCCCTTTGTCACCGCACGGCTCTCTTGGCGACCACTTCGCTCTCAAAGAGCCAGCCGTATCGCACACCGAAATTCGAGAGAGTTTCCTCCCAGAAGAGCTTGAGAATGGAAGGCGCCACTAACGTGTGCATCGCCGATCACGTCCCCGATGCGGCGGTTCTAGCAGTTTATAGGCGACTCTGTATAACGAGACGGGAACATATTACGTAAGTGGCGACGGTGGCGTCTTGGAGAATTGAGAAAATTGCCATTGATAGGAGCGTCTGAGTCGCGGAGTAAATTTCCCAGGAGGTGTAAGCTTCCTTCCAATTATCACTTACACACTTGATATTGATTTTAGATTCCTTCCTTCTCTCAGAAGTAAGAGAAATTTATTAAGTTGAAAAAAATGAAGAATAGAAGAGAATTGAAAGTGAAAATATCAAACGTCATATTTTTAGGCAATTTTTAGTCAAATTATTTTTCTAATTAATCGCACAGTTTTGTCTTTTTCAGAACGTAAGAAGGTGAGGTCTAATATGGTATCCTGTTTTATTCGTTTTTCATCTAATCAATGTAAAGAAGTAAATAATAACGTGAAATTTCTTCTATTTATTTTAAATAAAAAAAAAGTCATTTAAGCGAAAAAGATCCATTTCAAAGCGAATGTTGATGTCTTTAATAATTTTAAATGAACTTACGGTTTTCATTTCAAACGAAAAAAATAAACAATAAAGTTTACTAATTAACTTTAAATAATTGCAGCAAAACAAAACAAACTTTGACAAAACTGTGGATAAAGTCATAATCGACTTTATCATTAAGGAGGGTTAAGAATGAATACAACAAAGAGTTAAGTTATCGTAGACAAGATGCAATACCTTAAGATTCATAAACTTAAATAGTAGATCCTCCTTCAGTTTCAATAATATCGACAAGTTTCATTAACGATCCCATCATAGGATGAAAGTGTAAAAGTCGATAAATCGGAGCGATCAATAAATAGAACCCTCCGAGAGGAGAAGATGTCAAGAAAAAGTTGTTTTCCGTCTAGAAGTGCAGCTCTTTAGCAGACGCTCGGACCTGTCTCAATGATCGAGTGGTTCAACCTAGATGACCGTTCGAGTGCGAAGGGTTAACTTGGACGACGACGCGGTGCATCGAGCTTGCTCTCCCACGAAGGGTAACCGGTCGCGTACCTTCTCACGACGTACGGCATAAAAACTAGTCGATCGGAGGACCTCAAGTTGGTTCAAATTACGAAGCTCGATCTCGCTCCGATGAGAAGCCGGCTCCACTTCGCTGTCTCACGTATATGTAGATACATCGTAACCACGAGGCTCGGTCGAAGTTAGCGCGAACAAGTATCGGGATACTTTAACCGCGAACTCTCGATTTTTCCCGTATCTCCTGTCGTCGCTCTGGGAAAGCACGCCGCTTTTGATAAAAGCATCGCCCGGAGGTGAGAACTCCCATCCCTCCGGAAACAATTCCGCTGCCACTCGCGGAAGTTTGCTTTTACCATGTTCAACATGGACAATAATACACCGCGCGTTCCCGTATTATTATAACCGCTTTCTCGTATTCCTGTCGATTGTATTGACCGTTTGTCAATGTTGCATAGCGCGAGAAATTTACACAACGACATAATCTCGAATAAATGAATTTCTCAGATAAAAAGATTCAACACGGCCAACGAAATTTCCCAGCCGTACGGCGGATACCTACTCGCATTCCGTATCGTTGAGAAAACATTTTTCCACCGGGTCCTCGACCCGTGAAAAGTTTAAGTGCCACGAAGTACGTGCATTACCGTGGGACAAGAAACATTTCCTTATTCCGCATCGAGAAACTTTGGCCATGAGTATGATACCCCGGGACGAATTTATTCTGCTTTTTTTCTTACGAGCGCGATACACGACGTGCCTAGTACTTCTCCGACTACTATAATTTCGATAATGGATTGTTCGGTCGAGTAGTTTAATTGACCTTTACAATATCGACACATTGTATAACTAACTATTAAAATTAATTTAGTTCTCTGGATCTTTGAAATCCAAGAAAATCCTTCGAAATTAAAGAACAGAATTAAAGAAAAGAAAAAGCGTAATTAATGGAAATACACATTAATAACAAATATTAAACAACTAGAGCCAATCAATTCTACATTCTTGAAGTCTCATTGTTATCCAAAGGAACTTTCGCAGTCTTCAATTGAATCGTTCTAAAAATATATAAGCTACGAAACTCTCGGCGAAACTTCGATCTGAATTTTGATAACAAAATTCGTTGACTAAAAGTCGACTCCGCCAGATTGGCCAAAGAAGAATATTAAAATCGAGGTCGGTCTATATTCCAAGGCACCCTATATTCGAGGCTAACTGCCCGATCTTTCTATCAGTATTCACGCGGTGGTTTAGGCGGTTTAAAGGGTGATGGATAGAGATGGGCGCGCGGCCCGGCGCGGATGGCAGTTAAACCAACTTTGCTAATCTTCAAACTAATTTTGAATTTAATCCGCGGTCACGTATAGCAAGCGAAAGCCGAGGCTGAAGAACCGACCGACCAACCGACCGAGCGACCGACGTTCCCTAGTCGAGGTAATAAAATTATTCGGACATCTTCCCTCGATAAAACGTCGATCTCTAACTTAAGGGATTTCTGCCGAAGCTCTATCCCAGTAGAGATTAACCGTGGAGCAACTGTGGGGCAGATGAGATAACGGCGGAAATTACGACTATGTTCGTCAAGGCTTCTATGGATTAAGTGTGCATTGTAGTTTAATGTTTGCTGCGGGACGATAAAAGGATGGATGGGTAGCCATGAAATCGAATACCTTCGTGAGAATATATTACATATAATAGTAAAAGCGAATATTGAATTTGTCGGTATTCCCCATTTTAATCAATTCACGTAACGCATATTTCTGAATTCAGAGAATTTCACGAAAGTTTTGATATCTTTAAATGATTACACTAGATTACAAGGTCTCGTGCAAAAGCATATGAAGTTTCCAAGGTAATTTTCAATCCCGAGCTCAAATCTGCTATCGAAATATTTTTATCAAGTCCGGCTTTTGAGATATAAGAAAAGACATCATCATTTCCATTATACGTGTAGGACGATATTCATAATGCTCTCTGATTGCTTCACGAGATCTTAAGACTGTATTTAAGAAGATCTTAAATATAAGATCCGACTATGAATATCGCCCATAGTAAAGTTTCGTTGAAATTAGAAAAATAAATGAAAAACAATTGAACGTTTAATTTTTGTTTTTTTTTTAAATGGCTTTGAGTCGGTTTCACGTGTTAGAATCCAGCAATACATGAAAAAGACAGTTTTGCTGATGTATTTAAAAATTTAGCGAGATACAGATTTGAAAATAATTTCGCTGGTTCATGAAAATAATTATGTAGAACGATCAAACTAGTTGACAGAATGTCAAAACTTTTTGCAGTGTTGTTCATTATGCTTGAGATTTCTACGTAATTATTCTGCTGGTCTAAACAAAATTATTTTCAGATTTTTGTGTAGCTAAATTTTTAGATATTTTAGCAAAATCGTTCTTTTCATGTAATCACCTAACATATTCTCGTCCCAATATACATGATAATGTTTCTCTTATTTGATTATAATAAAATTCTAATAAAAAAAAAAGAAACGTTTATTTTGCTCATAACAAATCTAAATTCGGAAAGAAATACTACATTTAAAAAATTCAACCTAATGGAATTTTTTTGACGGCAGATTCCTTAAAATACATTCTAAAAGTTATTCTTCTTTTCTTACAAAAGTTGTTCAAAATTTGTAAACGTGTTATTTGTTTAATAACGAATATTAAAAATAATCCTCAAAGTGTTCATCATTGATCAAGTAAAGAACTTTATTCCCCCTCACCCCTCTCTCTCTCTCTCCTAAAAATAAAGAAAATAACAAAAATGTCTCCCGACGTTTGATTGAGTCTCCGTCAACAATTTTCCTTTAAATTGGAAAACGCGGGATTCATTGAAGCAACAAACTTCTGTTACGAGAGAATTCAGAAATGTCTGAACTGCGAGAATAAAGGAAAAACTCGCAACAAACAACTCCCTTTATCACTATACTTACACGTAGAGTTAATTATATGTATTCTCGCTGTTGTTGTACACAACTCCATAACAATGCACGCTCACGCTGGCATGACGCCGCATTACGTTGATATTAGAAAGTAGACACGGCGTCTGTATAATTAGTGCATTTCTAAGTAAAAAGTGACGAATGTCAGAAGAATAAAATAGCTCGTCTCTCTCCCCCCCCGTGTATACGCGTATACACGTCCGGATAAACCGGGATGCGGGATGCGGGGCCGCGTTTTTTCCACGGATTTCGAATTCACATCTATTCCCTTGCTGCTTACCCCTCTTTTTCGTGGGCCGCGTGACCTAATTTTAAGAGGGAACATTTACATCCCGCCGACTGTGCCTGGCCCGTCCGTTTAAATGCACCGCACCGTGTCGGGTCTCGTAACGGGGATGAGGTGAGGATTTAAAGGGGAGCGCTCTACCGCGGAGCATGTCCCCGGTATTTTCGAAGACGCGGCAAATAGGTTTATCTCATTCACCAAAGTTTGCGTAACTCTTTTATCGTTTTAAGCGGAGCTTACTTGAAGGGAGAAAGAAATGCGGTCATAGTTTACCCGGCGTGCGCGCACACTGAGATCAATATTTCTTTTCGCGTCAGAGCGACGTTTTATATCCATTTTGCGTGATACAATAGTGAAATTGCGACAGCAAACGATGACACATGAGCGGTGTATTAGCGAGGAATTCGTTAATAAGAAAAGAATTTCAATGAGCGCTCTTTGGACGGCAAATATTTGTGCTAAAAAATGCGCAATCAAACGTATTACCTGCCTTTTAATTTATCTCGCGATAGAGTAGGTATGTAAAGATGAGTGAAAGAATTTTACTTGTACAAAATATACGCAAAATATCGAGGAGGAGAGGTAGTTCAAACGTTATATTCATTATACTGCACGTAAAATTTAACGCACGAAAGATCCATTAATGTGAGAGGAATTTTAATGTAAACTATATTTTTGGCTAGCGTAATCAGCCGGAAAATATCTCGTTATTATCTCCTTTGTAGTAAAATATGAAGCGAATGCGACGATACAATATACAACGCGGAAGAATGCATTAATGCGAGAGGAATTTTCCTCTAACGTGTATTTCGGACGGCGAGAGTAATTAGTTATCCCCGTTATTACCCTCCTTTAATTTATCTCGAATTCCTTTTATAAGAACCGCTCCCGCGCTGTAAAACGCAGGAATTTGTTCAAACAAACGCGCCATACCGTTCAAAGTGTCGCAAAAAAAAAAATTACAGATCCGAAGATTATATTCGCTTTATAATATTCCCTCAGGGCGACAGAAGCAATTTTGCTGGCGAGAGAGACCTACCCCCGAACCGTTCAAACATGCCCAAGACGTTCGCAGCCCTCTCTTAAATGCCTCGCTTATTCTATGTACATACGGCCTTATATAGGAACGAATATGGCTTTGCGGGCTCTGTCGCGAGCCCGTAAATTTATCGCGTTCCACCCGGCCGGCGTTCGCTGCCGCTGATCGTTGTTTAACCTTCGTGCACAGGCACAGCCGCGATCGGATTTGTGGACTATTTTCTCCTCACCGCGAAAAGCTAAGGATATCGCATGCAATTGATGCAATACGTACTACGTGCTACGCCGCACCGCTCCGGCCCGGGCAATTTGCCAGACGCACGTAAACGTGTGCAATTTGATCTTTTGGCACATGATGTGGAAATAAACGCCGCTCTTTCACCGTTTCTCCGAGATATTTTCACTTGGATTAATGAACTTGGAAAAATACAAATGTTTCAACAAAGCTTATTCTATATATTCGTATCTGTGGCTGTACTCGCTTCTCACAAAATTGAAAGGATTTTAAGCGAATTGAAAATAATTTTTCTTCATACGTGAAATATTCGAAAAGGTGAAGTTGCTTTTTTTATGGAACATATAAAATAGACGTAATAAAATACGTATACAATATACGTGCCTGGGGGTATCACGACGACACCTTGAATAGGATTCGAAAAATTCTCATCTGCTTTTGAGAATGGAATTTGCGGAATTTGTAGAGACCCTCATAATACCGGACACTCTCCCGCTGCGCTCGCTATATGTTCGGCCTTTACCCTTTTATATGCGTCCCGATGTCGCCTGTCCACCACTCGTGGATATGCGATTTTCCAGATTTTAGAATCGCCGAGAACATTATATCCTACGCTAGTATTTCGCTTGATGGAATAAGCCGCATCCGGGAAAAGCGTTAAACGCGACATTACGACAAAGATATTTGCTACCCCGTTGTATATTTCGTGATGAGGAACGCTGTTACCGTTTTAAGGGCGAGAAGCATGACCTACCGCTTCCTTCACGTATACAGGACGTTTCAGAGAGATTATGTAATTATTATGGATTAAAATATTAAAGAGTAAAGCAGAATTTCAATGTTGGTGCAATGACGTAAAGTAGACCGCACGGTGATAGGTGAATCTCTTTGAATTTCGTTTCTCTCTTTGGAGTATATACCTTGGATATTCTCGTACTGGGGATGAATGAGAACTCGTGAATCGCCCTTAATCTGTATATCTGCGGAACGTTGGATGTCACATTTTCATGAGAGGTTACGTTCTATTGTTGCAACACGACGACAATAAGGGACGCGTGGCCCGATCGATTAAAGATATTCCGCTACGTCCGCCATCCGTGGTACTCGAGACATCCATTAAGAGATTAAACCCTTTATTATTATTTGCCGGATACCTCGCGAGAGAATGAAACGCGAAGAATAAGAAAGGAGGCGACAAAATGCGCAAAGCGCAAAATTACGTCCGGCTGATCCGAGCAGGCGACGGATAATGAATGTTAAGTAAACGACTCTCCTCTCCTCGAGGTAAATGATTTAAAGGTAAAAACGGTGCCAGCGGTATCAAGGGATCATAAACAAACCTGCGCTCTCCGCTTTAATAGTCAGCTGGATCGATTCTCCAATTTTACGAACTCACCTGAAACATAAAGAAATGGGAATCGTTAAACTCTACACAGGATGCAGCTTCTCGTATATACATATTATATTATACGTATACAGGCAGTACATATATATCGCGAGAAATATATCATATATTTATTAGTTTGAAAAATTTTCTCCCGTTGGATAGCGAAACACATCAAGATGCTGTACGTTAATAATACATGGAAGTTTTTTGATCTGACTTGATTGAACCTTTTATTGCGATACTTTCTTTTGTTGCTTTGTCGTATTGGGATTGTGAAACTCAATAACTTTTCTCATGTGTCCTTATCTACATTGGGAAAAATGGTCTGATTGAATTAAATAGTAATTCTTGTGGAAAATGGGCGAATCAGAATTTTCTGGTTAAATCTACTAGAATTCTAGTCGAGATAATTATTATAGAATTCTGATTGATATAATTATTCTAGTAAAAATAAGAATTCTAGTAGATTTTATCAGAAATATTGTATTAATCAGAATTCCGATTATTTCAACTAGAATTCTAATAAATTTAACCAGAAAATTCTGATTCGTCCATTTTCAATCAGAAATTTTTTCAGCATATCAATAAATGCTTATCTATATAATAAATGCACAAATATTAGATTTCAAATATACATAAAAAAATCATCCTAATAATAAAGTCCCATAAAATCCAACTCTGATTGGAAATTGTGGGGAAAAAAATGTTGTATTGAGATTAAATATAAATGTTTCAATCATTTGCTGGGATCATTTTCAGTATAAAAAATTAACAAATTCATATCTATTAATTACTGTGCACATATTAAACACAGCGGAGACATCAAACTGATAAATAATTTCTTTAATTGATGTTACATACGTCATGAAACTTTCTGAATATAATATCCAAAGATAAAAGTTATCAACGCACATCTTTATTTGGCTGAATATTTAATCGTGAGTCGAAAAATTGATAATAAGATGACAGTGACGTGGCTAAATTAAATGCAGAGTATAAAAGTGTACAATACACAAATTGTTCTGAGCTTGTTGCACTAAATATGATTCCACCAACGGAATAAAACGTATTTAATCTCAATTAATATATATTGTTTTACAATTTACACCCAGTATTGGCTTTCATGGGCTTTTTCATTGCGATAATTTATTTTATTTGGGGCTTTGTCTTTAAACACATAGAAAACAATCAAAATATATATTTGCTTTAGTCATTATTTGTAAATTATATTTTTAAATTACGAAAAGTGTATTCGCAAAGATGTAGGTCCGTAAATGTTACGCTCAAATTGTATGTGTAGCACAAACTAAGTTTAACTTCAAACATTACTTCAATTTCGCCATTGCTATAATTAATAACAATAAAATAATAATACAATTAGTACGGCTAACGTTAGTAATATGACAGAATAATTTCAGAAAACAATATAGAAATTCTCTCATTTTCATATTGTGCTGCTCGTTTTGTTTATTAATTCGTGAGCTTTCAATTTGCGACGCACAAATTACATCTACATCCTCATACGACCGCGTTAATTCGCGCGCGACATATGCACGACGAAATCCAGTAGAATCTGTCGGACGAGCGATAACGAAATGAAATGCACACGTTCAGAAGGTACGACCGACTGTCCTGCGAGATACGTTTGGCGTAATAAGAAATACGCATCGTTCCATGCTACGCGGTACACGGTTTGTACTATATATGTGTTTCAACGTTTCCGGCGGCGCGCGGCTAATGAAATGGTTTCGCCATAGGGCGAGCAGCGAGGGAAACAAGATATGTCGTTGCCGCTGTAATGGCAAGGAACGCAATGAATTAATTTCCATCATCCGGCGAGGCCGTGACCGAAGCTGGCGAAGTCGTGCGTCACGTTGCTGACGCGCGACAGCGAGGCTCGGGAGGAGCTTTCCGATTAATTACGGTAGCCCGTATTCGTGTATGTCGAATGGGAGACCAGATTGGATGGCCGTGACTGAACGCGTCAAACGAGAAAAAAAAGTTTCAACCGGCAACCTCCTATTATAGTGTCCCGAAAACGTCGCGTTCTCTTTCGATTCGATCGCGCGCTCTTTTTGTCCAACTCGCGGGATCGATCCTTCCTGACTAAAATTGCCGGAGGGAATTCCTCTTTTTTAAGTTACCAGCGATTGAAGCAAATGACATGTACAAACGCATCCTGCGGCGCATCGCGTTGGATGACAAATTTTTCCGAAGCGCCGAACTTTAATTTCACCAGCGAACGTACGTTTGCTGTACGTTGCGCAAAAATTGTAAAGATAACATTGTGATTTCTTAAGCATCGATTCGTATACTCGTATTGGCAATTGAATTTAAATTAGAACGTCGCGTGCATCTCAATTATACCCTGCACGATTAAATTGATAAAAAAATTGTATTTCATTCTTTTTCTGTTCTTTTTTAAATTATTCAATTCAATAGCTACGCGATATTCAACTGTACTCAGTATTCTACTTAAGAAAAAAACCAAACATGGAATAAAATCGAATAGCATGTTTATTAAGATTGCTATTAAAATTATAAGAACGTTGATTCTAGATTCGTTAGAGCCGGGCAGGGTGATATATAACGTAACATAACACATCCTATTTCTCGTGTACAAGACGACTACAGCGATACTAACCAGAAGCGCATGTTCGTGAATGCAAATGACTTAATCCATCTTCCCTCGCGCGTGTACACGCGTGTGCGTCCCCGCGTCTTAACTCAATTTCAGGATGGATAATAGCCCTCGATGAAGTCCCATCGATATCTCGGCGAGAAGCCGCGCTTTTTAATAGGTGACACATGCACACCGGGATGCACATCGCGCGCCGTAAAAAGGAAAGGTACAGTTTTTTTCTCTTGCAAACACCGCGGGTCGCTCATTCGATATAACGCTCGTTTTGTCAGAAGCGCCGGCGTACGCGGACATCGTTTGTCAATGTCCAATCAACGTCGCGGACGAGGACACCTCCAAGGAGAGCACGAGAGAAGAATAACGGGAGAAAAAAGGAGAGGCGCGCCCGCGCCGAGAGGAGAGCGAAAACTTTTTTGGCCGGACTCCGTTTTAAAAGAACTCTCTCTCCCCCTCCCCCCCCCCTCTCTCTCTCTCCTTTCCCATTTGTTCTCGTCGTCAATCAGATTTCCCTCCTGATCTTCCGCGATGTTCTCCGGGTCATCCGTTAATCCACATTCTTCCACGTCAACGCGACGCTCGATCGTTCGATCTGATCGTTTTTAACGCTACCCGGCCCGGATTTGGGAACTGGCGTGCACCGGCGATAAGTTATTAATTATCAACGTCGAATTTCTTTTCTCTCTCTCTCCCTCCCTTTTTTTTCAACGCTCACCTCGACAGCCGATATATCGTTATATCGGTTCCGAGGCGGTTGGACAACGACACTTTTTCCCAAGCTGAGCTTTTATTAAAAATTACACGCGTTTAATTAAAACGAGTTTGCCCTTCCTCTTGTCCTTCTCTCCTTCCTCGTCCTTGTACTCTTGCGACGATACTGCTCGAAATAACTCCTTCCTACCCAAATTGGAAGTGTCTTTCAAATGAACTGCGTGATATTAAGGCTTTCTTTCTCTGTAGAATTCACAGATTTTTCTTTCTTGAAAGGATACTGCAGGAAATTTATAAAGTAGAGATATACGCTCTCTATATATATATATATATATATATTATACTATAATACACTAGGAATGGTGTATCGCTATAGAAGAAAATCGATTCACGCACACATAAGACCATAAGTGTCATATTCGCAGAAAACAATTTCTCGTTGTGGACCAGTATCTAGATACGTCGCAAACAGTAGCGCTATAAAATAAGACCCGTTTACAAAGTCCAGAACAAATGTGAAGAGTACTTTTCTATTTTTCCAATAAACAAAGTATTTTCTTGAAAAGTAGCTCTCCTTTTAAAATTTTTACTCTTGTTTTAAAAGGGGAGTTGAAAAGGTTGATTTCTCTTACAACTTTCTCGGTACATCGCAAGAGATACTATATAGTCACATAATACGATATAATTATAAAAATAAGTGAAAGATGTAAGTGAGAGATGTTATAAATTATAAATTAGCTAACTCTAATATAATGAATTAAAAATCAATTGTTAAATATTAACCATCAATTAATTTAAAAGCATATATCATATAATTGTTACATTCTCCTGTGACTATTTTATAATTAGAATTAAATATTTAATGTCTTCCTTTTTTCAGTGCATGCATATTATACAAGTATATTAAGCACTAATGGATAGCTAATATTAACTATCTTGAAACATTTACTTAAAGAATGTTTTATTGCATGTAAAAGTAACTTGCATCTTCCGCAGATGGAATTCGCTTAATAATCGGAATTCCATTTTTACGGTAATAATTATAAGTCTCATTTAGAAAGTTTAGGACTGGAAATGTGAAGAGTATTTTTGCAATAAATAAAATATTTTCTTAAAAAAGCAGCTCTCTTTCTGAAATGTCTACTCTTGTGTTAAAAAAGAAGTTGAAAAGGTTAGTTTTTTTTCCAAGTTTCAAGATACTATAATTATATAATAGAATATAATTATCAAAATAAATGAGAGCTATAATTATAAATTAACCAACACTCTAATATACTCTAATATATAAATTAACTAATCAATTATTAAATATTAATGATGAGATAATTTCAAAGCCTATACCTATCACGAAATTATTTTATTCTCTTTTTTGTAACAATTCATTATTTTAGAATGAAGTATTTGATCCCTTTTTCTTTCCATAACATGCACATTAAGCGCTATAACGAATAACGAATAACAAATATTAATCGTTCCGAAATATTTACTCGGGGAGCGTTTTCTTCTTGTATGGAAAAATAATTTGCATCTACCGCAGATGTAGTTCATGTATAATAGTGAGAATTTCATTTTTGCGGCAATGTGTAATAATAACACGGATGATTCTTTGCCACGCGCGCGCGCGCGCGCGCGAGGAGAGTGCCGATGCATTAGAAGGGCGCGTTTAACCATCAATCGTACCACTCGTTCTCGCCGGATTTATTCCCGGGTTCGCTCCCCGACAGGCGTGGTGTGGCGTGGCGTGGCGTGGCGGATCGGATTTATTATTCCGCGCATATCGATATCCCAGTGTGATATTTCCAGCATCGTTCGCGCGCACGTCCACCTTCCGAAATCCGAACTCCCCCTTTAGTAAATCGAGACGGACCCGCCCAGGTTGGCAACCTGCTCCGTCAGGTCGTCAAGTTCTGGGCGTTGATTACTGGTCTCCGAGTTGCCGTGAGAACTGAGAGCTGAGGTGAATCGAGGAAGAAAGACGAACGAGCTGACTACGCAGAAAAGCTGTGTGCAGTGGCCTCCAATCTGAAAATATCGAAATCGCGACGGGAGGTCATGCGGCGAGAAAAGATTGGCCGATGCCCACTATCGCCTATCTCTTTGACTAGCTCTAGCTGCACAAAAAAAAAAAACAATCTAGCCGATGACCGATGGCGCGTAAACGCGAGTGAAAAAAATAGTTTCCGTGTGATGTAACGGGATTCATATCGAAGCACCGCGTAAAAGCCATGTTATAGTGTTGATATATATTCAAGCGAGATTTCGTCAAACTTTTCAATTTGCTTTCAAACACATCCAAAATCAAATGCTTGAAACGTATCTTGGGTGTGCATATATATATATATATATATAAATAGGAAGTAAATATCCTAGACAATATGTATGTCTAGAAGATATTTCAAAGACATGTCTTTTAGATTGTATTATCTAAAATTCCAAGGATTTTTCAAAGTTCCAAGAATTTTTCTAGTTTCCAAGAATTTTCTCAACTTCCTTGGTAGTTATTAAATGTGATATCGTTATTAAATCGATGATATATAATACAGTGAATGCAAAGGAATTCGCATGAAGAAAATATTTTTTTTTAATCTTATTTTTCAAAAATAACACATTATTTAGTAATTTATTAACAAAAAATAAAGTAGATTGTATATTCTTCAAAATTAGTTTGTAATGTATGTAAAAAAAAGTATGTAATGTTATATGTAATGTTTAAAGTGTTTGCGCAATCGAGAAATTTAGCTTCTGAGATCAGGCTAAGTTTCTTTTGTTTACATTAAGACGAAACGTATTCATTGTATAAAATTGTTACTTAGTTTATTTTTAGGAGAAATTTTTATAAAAAAGTCTATAAATAAGACTTTTTTAAAAATTTCTCCTATACACTGTGAATCTCACTCCAAGAAGATGAAAATATAACCACCCTTGAAAAAAGGCGAAAATATTTTTGAAAAAGTGACAATTTTCACTCTTTTTAGAGTGAATTTTTACTTCAAAGGAGTGAAATTTCACTTCAAAAAGATAAGATTTCACTTTAAAAAGAGTAAAGATCGTTACTCTTTTTCAAGAAGTGAAATCTTTTCTCTTTTTTAAGAGTGGTTGCATTTTCACTCTCTTAAGAATGAGATTTCACTGCAAAAAATTTAAAATGTATGAATACTTTTGCACCTACTGTATTTGACTTTACGAAAATTTTGCGTATATTACAATATTTTGAAAACAAAATTATTAGTCAATTTTAAAAATCTAAAAATTATCCATAAATATATTTACCATTTTTTAGGAAATTGCTTCACATTTGTATAAACCTCAAGATAAAAGTTTTGTCAAGTTTTTTTCTACATCAAATCTTCCAACTATCATTTTCTTTATTGTCGCTTAGAATCAGTTTCGGAGGCCCGCACGCATGTACGCGCGCATAATACCGATTAATAAAGAAACCCAATTGATTTTAATAACGAAACGAGATAAGAATGAGAGAAGGATCAAGTTGAAAAATGGCACGTTCCGAGTTAAGAAGCCTTAATAGGCGCGACATCTCTCCAATTACGAAGGTCAGCTCACCGCGCTGCTCGTCAGCTGCCAAGTAGGAGGAGGGCCTGACATCATCAGGCCCACTCCCTTTCCTCCCCCACCCCCACCCCTCTCCTCGTGATATTAACATGAGGAATTAGAGCCGCGCGCCGAACCTAAATTGATACGTCTGTTTCAAGCCGACGCCTTCGCCGTTCTCGTGCCGTCTCGGTATCGTTACGGTGCGCTCCGCGGTGGAAATTCCCGGCTGTAAATTCCACGCATAATTTTCCCATTGAAAATTCGGCGGACGGGAGGCGGAGGCAAAGACGTCGGAGGACAGAAAGACGAAGCGGAGTTTCCTCTTATCATTAGACGGCTCTTTCCAACGTCGGCATACCTCTGTCTTTCCGGCGCGAATACGGATTCCGTTTCCAGCCAATCTTCTTTTTCGTCACCACCTGCATTACGGATTGATCCCGTTGCGCCGCGGACGGAAACGTATGCCAAGGATCCTCCATTCCGGGATTCGGGAACGGGCTTGAGCCCAACGGGACGGTTAATGCGGAAAGTGGCATCCTCGCCTGACGAAATCCTGCCGAGTGCGCGTCCCAATATTGCAGAAAAGCAGGAAGATAGAGAGATAGAGCGAGAACGAGAGCGAACGAACGAGCAAGCGAGAGAAAGTGGAAAAGCGAGAAAGTGAGTGAGTGAGGGAGAGAATCCACAAAAGGCCGACTGATGCGAAAGCGACGCGATCTAGGTATATTTTTACATACACGAGAGAGAATTTGAATCTTGCGACAGCAAGAAGTGAACGCGACGTTACGCGAAGACAATCCCCGATATGGAATAGCGGGCAATAGAAGAAAAAAAAAGAAACGAGAGGAAGAGAATGTATAAAGGGAGAGAAATGTCATATACATATACATATGTCGAAATGCAATGCTCGCCCATCGCGAATAAATCCTTTGTGTGAACATTTTTTTTCTCCGTTAATATAAAGAAATTTTTCCTCTGTGGCGAATTTTAATTAACGTAAAATCGCATTTCTCGAGCTCGCGATAAATACTCACGTAACAAATTATTATTTATTACGAATAAACCCCGCACAATTAAATAGCGAATAAAGATAATTCATTGTTACGATAATCTCATTTTCTGCATAATCCTTTTTAATAATTTCATACAATTTTTTATTTTAGTACACATCCTTTATATGTATACATTTCGCGATAACTACTGCAAATATTAGACTATTTGGTTTCTGACAATATAATATGTAATCTTGAAATTCAAAATTTAAACATATCCTCAATAAAATGTTTGCCGATTTTATGTAATTTCATGAAAAACCTATAAAAATCGTACTTGTTCTGCTGATAAAGCAAGAGCTATAAAGTAATTAGTCTCTCTATTAAAATATTTTTCTCTTGATGGTAAAAGAAATATTTGTACCGCCATTTATTACAATACGTAATTGCTACTACATAGTGCGAGCAGGAAATGGTGAGATATACTGTTAAATCTTGTATGAATGCATCGACAGTTACAAACGGACAGCAGAGAGACGCGAAACAAGACGCTGCATAAAAAATGTAGCAACATATGTCCAAATCGATTCCGTTCGTAACTATTGGGTTGTTACATGTGAAACGTCGAACGTCGAACGTCGAAAGTTTCGATTTTGCGGAGTGTCACCGTAAAAGAAATGTCTTCTTGAACGTGTCAAATATCACGTATCGCACATCAAAGTAACGTAATTTATTTTAACAAAGATACGTATTTCAGCGAAATATCGACGATTTTTCGAAAGTTACAGTAAATTTACTACACAGGAGATTTTTTCAATATATCTAGAAAATTTGAAGATTATGCTATGATTTCTAAATCAGATGTGACGTTACAGAAACAGCCCACAGAATAAATTCCACTCTTGAAGGAGATGTATTAATGTGGAAAAAAAAAGTGAGAAAAACGGAACCTGAAAAAGCCGTTTCATATTTTTAATTCTCTCCACCTTTACATCTTCCACATTTAATCACAAAGTGATATTATAAAATTAATTTTTTGCCTGAGAAACGCAAAAAAACGTTTTTTTTTCTCAGTCAGCTAATATCTTCCTCAAAAATTACATGAAAAAATCGTTCATGATACAAAACATCTATGCAAAATTCAATTTCTATCTATCGTACCAAATGAGGGAACACGATCCAACGGGACTCCATTGAAGCTTACGGAATTTTTGCAGAGAATCAGCGATCTATGTGTTTACGAGAAAGGAAGGAAGCAGCGCAAATGAAATTAGATGCAGCGAGGTGGATTAAATGGCGATGGTATCACGAAATCGGCTAACTATCATCGCTACTCGGAATTAACGCCGCGACACGCTGCTAAACGACTATTGCTCTAAAGGCGCAGCTTTTCGCGAGACGCATGAGATTGGAGTGTAACGCCAATGAGACTCGATAACAGTAATGATAACGACGGCGACGACGAGGTTAATAATAATAAAGAAAGGTTACACTGTACGAGATGCTTAAAGCCGATAGCACCAGGTAAACGGAAAATATGTATATATTGCGTGCGCCAGGGTGCGGCTCGGCCAGCAGTGAAATATTACGTAATGTTTTCCGAGAGGCCGATAAATACACTCAATTCTCTCCTATCTTTCGTCTGGAGCGTGTTTGAGGCGCGAGGGAGAGAATCATGATAGTGATAATAGGCACATTACGAATACAAAAAGATCTTGCATGACATTCGCTTTTGCACATTTTATCAAAGTGTACTTTTCAGTATCGTTTTGAAACTTCTTTCATGAAATTCATTAAATTAAGACTCTTAAATTAAGATCCTTAAATTAATACACTTTTTCAGTAAAGACGAATTTAATTTACTGTCTGAAGAGAGTGAAGAAATTACTATACAGAAAATTGTAAAGAAAGAATTGTAAAGAAAGAACGAAGAGAGATGTATACGGCCTCCTATTTATATTCGTATTAATCTGTGCTTTATTTCCTGGTACTTGAAGTGAAAATTACTGCAAGGCACACCGGTAATATTGTACGCAAGATTATTGAACAAACGGATTTAATCCGATACGATGCGTCACGTAATTAACGTAAGCTAGGACTTGGAGTGAGAAAATTAGTTTGCCATAAGAAGTTAGTAGGCGGTTGTTTGCAAAATACGCGAGGACGTCTTGCCGCTATTTCTCGAGTGACGTACATCATACAGTAGGGGGATGTTATACGAGCCTTATTAAAATTTCAGCTCACACCAGGAACCTACTCGGCTTACTAGTTATGACGCGCGCCCCGTTCGTGGCTTCATATGCATGCTCCGTCGAAATGATACATTATTACGTCTCGGATATGTCTCGCATGCAGTTTCGTTAGACGGCGGTAAAATGATAAAAAACATGTAACGTTACCCAAAGAGGAAAATTAATGGCGCGGCTATTATCTTGCCAGAGTACTGGTAGTCTTTACTTTGATCCAATCCCTTCTTATGGTATATCGCGTGTTATATCGTAAAATCACACAAATTCTCGCACGGAAAAATGACTTGCGTATCCTTTGTTATCATTTGTTCGAAAATATCGAAACGCCGATTGAAATCAGTTACGCTGATAGTATCCGGCTAAAAAACTACATATATCCGCCGAATCACCTTGATTCTACAGAAATGCGGTTTCACCATGCTTTTGCGTTGGCATTCAAACGGCAGAATGACTTGCGTGTGAATCATAGCGTATTTCGGTGATATTGGGATATTGTTCAAAAATATTCATACTAATAATAAAGACTACGGCATATGAAAAAGTCAGATGTAAGCAAATCAATTTATGACTAGGGACACGAGGGTAATTGTCTTTAATGTCCCTATTAGTGTGCTTTTAAGCCAATTTGCTCATAACTGAATTAATTATTAAATATTATAGCTTTAATTCTATCTGCTTGAAATTAATATCGGTTTTTCAATTTTTTTTTTTTTGTAATATTCTTTAATTTGAAAAATGTCAATACTTTGTATGTATAGGGACAAAAACATTTTTGATAAAAATACAAAATGTTTTTGTCCCTTAATAGATCTTCCAAAGGACGATGGTCCTATCAATGTGTTCCTATTTATGTGTCTATCTACATTTGACTCATTTTAACATATAATTATTAAAACAGATAATAGATGTAAGCTAACCTATTTAAGTTAATATCGCATAAATCATTATTTCAATTTTACTTAAAATTTCAATGTACACTCATAACACAACGCTCTCAACTCTACAGAGCGTATTAATAAAATAGGTGCAAGCTTAAAATCTTACGGTATTACTGGACTCACAATAAATTCCTTATATGTTTCGAAAAATGTTTAGTGTACTTTAATAGTTAAAAAAAAATATTCTGCCGATAAGCGGGAAATTCAGGCGCGTGTATTTATAACATATATTTATCTATAAAAATAAAGGCACATTAATTATGATCAAAAATAAATTCCTCTATAGAAAATTCTATTATAATAACTCGAATAGCCTTTTGAAATAAGAGGATGTACAAGATACTAGCGATACGCTTATTTGTTAGAAGAAATTTGTCATTTACGTGCTACAGTAATACGAATGTCAGTTCATGCAAGACATCCTTCTAGTATTGAGAAGATTGCAATCCTAAACCCAGCACTTTATAGTTGTATGAAATTCCTTTACTTTATAAAATATCTTCTTTTGGTCGTATATGAAAAATTCTCTGACAATTAACATGGAACCGCTAAATGGCAGAATATTTTTTTGAATGAATATTATCTTTCGTATTAATAATTTAACTTGATAAAAGAATACTTTTTCTTATTTATTCGTGTTAGTTTTCTTTATTTAAATACAAAAAGCACACGTAGGGACAATTCTATTTTATAATTACGTAATCATATTTATAAGTTGTGAGAATTGACCAATCGCAGTCGAATATTCTCCTCAATTGTGATTGGTCAATTCTTACAACTGCAATCACTTATTATACAATTACGCTCAATTATAAAATGAGCTTTAAATTCGTTTTCTCTACTGTAATTGACCGATCCGTTTACTACTTTACATTTTTTGCATGCCACAGCAACTTTAAGACAAGTCGATAAAAGTAAAGTGTTTCGAAACAAGTGCGTAACGATTTTAAAATAAAAATACGAATTTATTTCGTTTGTTTTTCGTTGCAGAAAATCTAAAATGTTTTTCAGAATCATTACTCTATAAGAGATTTAGCCGTATTTGGAAAGCTTGATCCTGCTGAGAGTTGCGTAGTGAACCAATTTTGAGTCGACTGATCCGAAAATAATGATCGTTGGTTCCGTTTCCGCGTGCAAGTGAATCTACCGAAGCGAAAAGAAAAATTGCAAGTGAAGAAACGGAAGGATTCGTGATAATAATTCATTTGTTAGTAGAATCCACGTCCGTCTATAAATTAGTAATAACGTACGCGTGCGATGAATATATAGCTTTATTATACACCGGTGAGATAACGCGCGTAAGCGTGACAAAGTGCTACGAACAAAGCATTATTGTACGACACGAGCAACGAACAAAAGCAATTCGTTCGCAATTTTGATTGTCGTCAGGGACTATTACCACATCGATATCGTTTTTAACATTACCGAGCACTGTCAACTTCTTTTGCAGTGAATTTCAATTTCAAGCGACACACCACGAAATAAATTCTGCTGTGTCATGTATCGCGAAAAAGTAGACAATTTTACGTGCCTTATTTGTAACACATATTTTGTATGGTAATGAAATAAATTTGTAATATATATTCATTTAATTTGTCGGGGCTACGTGCGGTAAAGTATAAAATGTAACTCCGGCTCAATAATGAATTTTAGCCGCGATATTTCGAAACCGTGTAATTCCTAAGTAACGTTTTTCGCGTTAAAACCTATTTATTTTAATTTCCATGTGTGTAAATCTGAAAGATTGCCCGATGAAGTATTAAATACCAATATCGGTATGCAATGATGCTGTGAACTCCGCCACATTGCTGAAACATCCGTAATCTCTCATTATTTATTCATTCCCCGCTTCGTTGCAAAATATTTAACGCAAAATGCTTAACACAAGCGCAAGGAAGAAAAATCCCGCGAATGCGATAACCGCATCGAGCGAGGAGGACGATACCGAGATTTTTCTCTCTCGTCCACGCAATGCATCGCGTTATACCACGCCGCTTTAAACATTTATACATACGTGTCTCACAGAATTTTTCTCTCACACCGAGAAGAAATACAACAAATCATCTGTCAGTATGAATACAAATATTAAGTAACGTCAACAAAATACGCGCCGTATATTTTTTTGCGCGCCGTACATATTATTATTATTACTATATATCACATATTACATTATAATTCAACTTGCGTAATGTTATTTTAACAAAAATTAAATATATGCGTACGTATGTGTGTATCTCAATAAAGCAAACTGAAACGCATTGTTAATTTCGCTCAAAGTTTGTTTGGCGTGGAACGGCTGTCCATTTGTGCGGGCCGGACAGACCTTTTTCTCACAGTTCAGCCAAGCATCTCTCGTGCCATGCCGCGTCGCGTCGCGTCGCGTCGCGTCGCGTCGCGTCGCGTCGCGTCGCGTCGCGCCGCGCCGCGCCGTGCCAAGCCGCGGCCACGCCATGCCATGCCGATGTCGTGCCGATCTACTCTCTTCTCGCGTTCACGTCCCCGCCCATCCTCACGGCTCCGTTCGCAGCAGTGGAAGTGTATTGATCGGCGGATGGTAGAGCGGGCAAGCGGACCGGTTTTCCCTCACAGCTTCCCTCTCAGTCTCCCTCTCAGTCTCTTTCTCACCCTCCTGCGCGCCTCCCCGTCGTCTCGTTTTCCACCTCCGCTCATCCTCCACCTCCTCGCCCTCCTCTCTCCTTCGGTCTATCTTCTTCTCTTCTGAAACACACTTTCCGCATCTTCTCGCTACCGTGTGTCTCTGTCCCTCTCCCCCCCCTCTCTCTCTCTCTCTCTCTCTCCCTTCCATCCTTTACATTGCCCTCGTCCTCACGATGGAGATGCATTCGCTCTCGTCGCGACGCTCGTCGCCGTTCACGTTGACTACCATCCCTAGTTGTCGGCTCTCACCCTCGTGATGCCACGCACCGAGCCGAGAGAAAATATTTATGCCGATGTATCGTTTCGCGGTTCTTATCATCCCGCGAAATCCTCGCGTGCGATCAGTATTCCCGCTGCCAGCGTAACTGTCAATCTTATATGCCATCAATATGAATGTTTCATGCCGACGATTCACGTCAGGATCTTCGAGTGATCAGTCATAAATCGGTATCCGATAGACTGTGATTAATGTTAAAAATACTGGAAACGATAGCGAGTTACGAAACTAATAAACCCTTTACTGTTTTAATGTATTATCGAAGTACACAGAGAAAGAACACATACTGTATACGCAAGTAATAATTAAGTAATAATTATTTGTTTGAAGTATTTCAAAAGTTCGTAAATCTATCAAGTTCATTTTAAACATCAAATTTGATAATACTTTTGACGCTTTCCACTTTCTATACAGAAGTTATGCTATCGTAAACGATACTATATCAAGCTGTCCTTCGCTCTGACGAAGTGAACTGCAATGTTCATGGCATTCTAATAATGAATTTGGATATAAAGATAATTCGCGAAACATTAAATTTATTCAAAATATATTCTGAATATTAGCGGATTTTGTACTTGAAGATTATTAAATGAAAACAAATCCGATTTGTTTATTATATAAAGTCGCTTGTTCGATCAATTTTATAATATTCTTTAAAAGAAAATAAATTCTTATTTTGAGTACATAATAATGAACTTTTTCGAATTTGTAATATAAATACATTTTAAGATTATATCGTCAAGACAATATTCTCTGTTAAAGATAATCGTTACTTAAAAGAAAGAAAGTAAATTGAGTAATCATTTTTTTAAACAATTAGCAATAGAACGATATTTTTCTGTGTGTATTTCTACGGAATATATCACAGCGACTAACACGATATCGTGGATAAATGTATAACCATTTACGTAGGTATTCGCCAAATACCTTAGGTAACACCCAATGTGGCACCTAAATCATCCAGGATGCAACAATGATTATTGATCGTAACATTAGCCGCCATGGTCATCTAAGACGTCAGCAGTGACCGTACATATGGATATGAGGCTCGTTAGGGCGTGGGTGTATAATGACAACCTTCATGTTCAATTTTGAGGGAAATTAATATTTCATAATTAACATAAATCTCGCGAAGTTTATGCAAATAATGGATTTTATGAAATCCCTATAAATAATACATAAATGGACCTGAAGGATTATTCCAAAGTCGGAGAGCTGATTTTTATAAACCTGATGACACTAACATTCTCATTTCTTAATGAAAATGACAGCCCCCTTTGTGATACAACCAAACACACTTTGGAGCAGCTTTTTCTGGGATAGACATTATCGAGAGAGTGAAACGTTTGCATCTTAATGCGAGAATAATCGTAATAACAGCAGCGGCGAACAACATCGAGTTTCCGATAATCCTCAGCCGCGGGAAAGCATTCCTCGAAATTCCAAGAATGTCGCTGCTTCTATCGGCGCTGTCATCAGCGACAATGGAAATGAGTATATTTGATGCTTCACGCTGATTTAACCCTCCACGTGCCGTTGTACGCATCCCTGTGGCTTATTAACTTTCAACGAACGCAAATATTTGCGCTTATCAGCGACTCTATTGTAGCTATTGTAGATAACGAAGAACAATACCAAATCGCTTAAACGGCATGTGTTAATGAACACAAAACTCATTTATAATACATTAACGTGTCTGCCAGTTTTGGATCTAATATGGATTGCGTCATACTTAAAAATTTTTACACTAAACATTGATTAAACGCTAACTTTTCTACTGATAGTAGCAGGATATTCTTCACATATTCATTTATTAACAATATGAATATTATTAAAAAACTTGTTATTAATTAACCTTTAAGTAAGATCGCCACAGCACTCCATAGTTTCCTTTAAAACTTTGTTCTGAAAAAAGGAAAATGAAAAGTATTGCCCAGATGCTCAGAAATCTTAACCCTCCACCGTGCCAGCAACATGAATTTTAACTTTTTCATCAGTAATTGAAGACTTCGAAAAACAAAGCAAATTTTGTTTTATCATTCCGGATTATGTAAACATCTGAACAAATTTTGGCAAACTCTTGTCTAAGCATTAACAAGATATTTTTCATCAGGATAAATGTATAACTAACTAATGTAAGTTTAATTTTAACTATAATATATTAATAAAAAATATAAAATTAAAAATTTTTTGGGGGATATTTTTGAGCACACCAATTTTTGCGTATCTTTAGACCACCTACTTACTTAAAGGTTAAGCAAATCAGGACTTACTCTTCATATCTCATCATGTATTTTAGATGTTAAACTCGGTTCGGACTTTCAAATAGAAGGCAATATCCTTTAAATCGCCTTACCGCAGCTTCAAGTTCAACGAAGTAGCAAAGCCGTAAAGTTAACGGCATCGATTATAACTTGAAAATGCTAAACATCTTCGCGATATTAAAACAGCAGGGTAAACTATGATCCGCAGCTAATTATCACGAGCATCGCCGGCTTATTTTCTAACCGCATATATCGCAAAATTAACGTAATTAAGTCCTACGCTTAACATAAATGACAGTAACTAAACCAAGGGTATGTCGCGCAATATGGTTTACATAATTTTGTCGAATTAACGTATACTCAATCAGAGTATACCGGTACGAAAACAACGGAGCGTTATTCAGAGAAGCGGAGCAAACCGCAACGATATGCAAACAATTTGCAAATTGGCAAGCTCAATTGGTTTCTGGTATCATTTTGTTATAGTCGCTACAGAAATAACAGAAATAACTGCGGACAACGGACGCTAGGTATAACGCTAGCGAATGATGTAACATTACAGTGCAACGAATGTTAAGAATCCATCTCAAAAATGCTATTGACAAATTCATAAAGCACACCACCGTTGATATCGCAGCGTTGAAGAATATTAAGTCCGCGCAAAAAAATAACGAATGTCAACGGGAGAAATTTTAAATGAGGACAACAAAATTCGCGATTTACGTTTGTTAACATTTCGCGTACATTAAATATGCGAACCGCTGCCGCTATATTTGCAGTTTCGCCTAGCCCCAATTGATCCATATTTATTACAGCATTTCGGCACGTTGCCCCATGTATTTTCCGTCGCCGAGGGACGGGCGGGTTTGAAAAATTCACAGGATTTGCAGCGTGGGGTGCTTATATGCGTGCGTCAAGTAATGATATATACGATGGTAATAATTTCCGAATAACTTGTGCAATGGCTCGACGGTGCGGTGACGGGTGTACGCGCGGCAATAAAAATGACAAAATGCCGCCGTTTTTAAGAGCCCACGCTCAAGTTTTACATTTATTACTCGCACCGCGCACAGCGGGACGGCAGACAGCATACGTTCCGCTGCGCAAATTACGAACGAGATGTTTATTGCTTAAAAAAATATCGCCTTTCGTCGAAAAATATTTTCCGCGCTGCGGAGGTTCGCGGAGGCCGCGCGACCCGAGCGTGCGTGTTTACGCACGAATCAGCCCGCGCTTTTGGTGTCTTTCGCAAAATGCGCGCGAAGCCGACTATATTTTATTTTCCTTTGTTCCCCGCTCTTTTTATTTATCCCGCTTTTTTTTTTTTTTCAACGGTCCTCGCGCTCTTGCCCGGCAACGCTAAATTTCGGTGCAATAGCGTGCGACGGATCCCCAAGCCAGCAGTGATGGCTTTACCTTTTTCCCGCGCGTGACATTCGGATAACAACGTCACGCTCGTCCGTTTCGTTTCACGGAACAAATCCGCTCTCCGAGAGACGGATTATTTATTTTTCATATATAATTGACGGCTCAACGTCGCGCGGTTCTCAAGGAAATTAAAGAGTCCATGTCGCGGGGGTAAACGATCAAAATCATGGATAATGAGTCGACCGTTCGACTGCCCTCAATAATTCATCGCGAAACTATTTTCGTATTATTCTCCTTCGAGTGCAGTTCGACGAACTTTCGAAAAGCACGGCGAACGTGCCAAAATTCAAAACGCGCGTTCTTTGAAAGAACAAAAATCCCAGTATAATTGGAGTGTTGAGAAGTGTTGAAGCATTTCTGCGAGCAATTTTTCGCACCTTACTTTGTAATTTGGAAAAAGATGGCCGAGTAAAGAATGTAATTGCAATACTTGTAGCAATGTAATGCCGTATAACGTTTCTTAACGATATAATGTAGTTGTTATTATTAGCAATAATTAATAATTATTGGTAATAATAATCGATAATTATAGGGCTAACTATTAATTAACAATTATCCCTATTATATCTACATAATACACTTTTAGATATTAAAGGAGCAATGGTAACGCAATTCCTGAATTAAATAACATTACTATTTATTATATTTTTAACTTCATGTTTGTAAATCAATTCATTTTCATAGTTAGTTTTTAGTAAACATCGTCCATATTAACGTGTGCGCGCGCGCACACACACACACACACACACACACACACACACACACACACACACACACACACACACACACATATATATACATTTAATAAATAATAAAATACATTTGAATCACATTTAATACATTTTCTTGAGTTATATTGTTTAACGCCATTGTTTTAGTCAAATTGATGATATATTCGACAAAAGCAGTGGCGACCTATAAACATAATTAAAAACAACTCAAATTGGGTTAATTTGACATTATGAATATTTAACAGCGCATACAAGAATTTTCAATAACATGTTTATCCCAGTATAATTGGTTTAAGCTTAAGCCAAGAATTCTATAGTTCTCATCAAAGAGAAATCTGTACAAATTGCTCTCGTTAAGCCCCGAAGGGTACTGAAATCTCTTTCGTGCGATAACTATCGTTTCGATAACTAGGACGGCATCGTACAGTGATAAGGCTGAAACGCTCGATCGCAGCGCGATCCGCCTTAGCTCTTTTATCACGAGTTTCCTCAGTTATCGTGAAGTTATCGCAAAGTTCCCTTTTCTCGTTGATGAAACGTGACGTTGATAAAACATTTCCCTTTTCCTTCCGTATTAAGTTTTATCTCATAAAGACAGTCTTCACAGTCTTTGACTTTAGTCAAATGGATTGCATGCATCTTAATTTCGTGCTTTAATACTTATTGTAGTTAATTAAAGTTTTAGTCAGAGGTCGATCGGAATTAAATAAGGATACTTAACATTTACGTCATTTGAAGTAAAATACTGCGAAAATAGGACATCTTGTAAAAATATCTTTCTACATATCGACGTGACCATTTTCATATAAATTGCTATCTCGATGTGTGTACTTGCGATTTTCTTTAGAAAATTATTCGCCTATCCCAGTCGATACAATTTCGCTGTCAGCTATGTTTATTCTCCCCGGGGGTAACCCGAGACGGGCATTATTCTTTCCTTAAAAACACATAAAAGATATCACATAAGGAAACTTCAAATCCGCGCCGCGAATTTCATCAATTTAAAAACGTTAAATACACCAAAAGATATTTAATTTCGCATTGTTTTCATACTTTATGCTAAAATCTCGAGATTTACAAAATATTATATTAATTTTATGTCAACAAATTTCAAGTAACTTTTCTTAAAGAAATATATATAATTGAAAAAATTTAGTAACATTTTTCGAGATAACAAGTAGTATAGCCATAGTTTTGTGACTACATTTAAAATGTAGTAAGTTTAAAGAAGAAAAATCGTAAATCTTTCACACAAATTGCAACATAATTTTCTACGAAAAAATATCATTTTAACGTTATTCCTAATAGTCGATTATCAGAAGAAACGTTTACTCTGTAAATGCGTTCCATAAAACTATACTTTGAAATCCGATATTTCACATGCAACGACTTACCTAATACATCACTTAATGCAAACATGAGAGAGAGAGAGAGAGAGAGAGAGAGAATCTTCTATAAATGATTATTATTTCTGCTCTGACTCCACTGAGACTGCAAATATAACAACTCGTGAGTCTAGCTCGCGAATTTGAAGATTCGATTCGACTTTACTTATCGGAAGAATTTATTCTCGTCGCAGGGGCAAACTCGACTGTGATATTAATATCAAAGCCAGAGCGATCGACCGTACCCGGCCCTTGAACCAGACTTTAACCCTCCAATACTCGCGTGCATGACAATAGTTATCCGCTCTTACCTGTAATAGTGCAAAGTGATTGATGTAGTTACGATGTAGTTACAGCCGATAAAGTTATTCCATTATGCACTTCGCTATTAAATTTCGTGGAATTTATAGACATTGTTGACAAATTGCGACTATTCACTTCCTGCATTTCATTCGCTTATACACATAATCTTCAGCTGTCATCCTTATAATTGTCCTATGTGTTTCTTCTGAAACATTTTCCAACTGAAAGTCGAGAGAATTTCGCAGTGAGGCATCGAACGATAATAGAATTTGTTATTTATTAATAGAGTCTTTAATGAACTTCCTTCATCTCTCGCAGTATTTTCTAACACGACAATTGTGAGAAATTAAACCACGCCGATGGTAGATTTTAACGTTCGCTATTGCCGGTCCGCGAGTTTGTTCTTCGCGAGAAGGCCGCCTGTCGACCACCATCGCTATCGGCCCAGGTGGCAACTAAAGTTTCACTTTAATCCAGAATTCCCGCAGTATTTCTCGATTCCCCGTAGACTCGTAGTACTGTCGGTCGCGAGCAGCGGCGAGCAGAGAATTTGCGCTCGCGAAAGCGGCAAGGAAAGAAACGTTGGTAGGTGCAACGATGGTAGGAACAAAGAAGTTGGAAAAAGTAAAGAAGAGTAAAAGAAGGGTAGAAATGAAGGAGATGGCAAGAGCGAGAGGAGAGAGAACGGAGGCAGGAAGAGCGATAGGCAGAGTGCAACGAATGGGGTGGTGTGCGAGATAGTGCGAAAGGGAGGGTAAAGTACAGCGGAAAACGAAAGAGAGAGAAAGATAGATGGCGAGTTTAAACGGTCAAGTGGGAAAGCAATCGGGCGAAGTCGATAAAAGCGCAGCCGAGCTTGTAAAAGCCTCCTAATTAATCGTCGCTAATGGCTCGCCGGCTGACTGAAACTCGTAGCGCGGCTGGCGTCGTTACGTTATGACGTATCGACCGGGAGTTTTCAATTTACATGGACTTTCCTACAGGTGAGTAGTCACCGGGGTATTGCTTCCCGCATGACGGGACATCAAAGAGAAGACGATAACAAATAATCTCGTCGATCTATCGTATTGAGTATCCCTCTCTCCGCCACTGGTCCACTGCGAGTGATGAAGGATTGTATATTTACTTTTTTTTTTATTAAAAACAGCTGTGATAGAATTTTTATAAAAAAAAAAACTTAAATTTTACCCTAGCATTTGATAAATAAAAATATGCATTATTTTAGATATTCCGTGATATGTCTACGTCATGAAAATATTGAAACATTATTTTCTAATTTATTTCACCAATTTAGTTCCATTATTTTTTTCTTAATAAAAATTTAATTAAACTATACGTCTTCCATGACTTTTAATTTTTAACATTTAATAAAAGTGTAACATTTAACAAATAAATTTCAAATTGAGAATCTTATTACAAAGCTCAATTGAAATGAACAATAATGTTTTACTACTTGTTTGCGTTCCGTTGGATTTATCGCGAAAAAGTGCTCGTTCGAGACATTCGTATTATTGCGACAATAAACAGCCAAATTGGTCAAAGAATCTGTAGAACGAGTATGTCGTTTTTGTTCTGTATTGTATATCGTTAGACACTACAATGTTCTGTAGAAAAATACTTTTCAGATCGTTCAACTGCTGTTACAAAAGAGCAGGCTAGCACAAAAGGTGCCTAGTTTCTTTCCGCAATGAAAGAGTTAATTAATAAAGATCTCGTTTGATCTCATTTAACTCGATGATTAACTTTCACAAAGCCGATATGATTTACGATGATATAAAAGTGATAAGATCATTATCGTAAACTACTTTGTACGTAATGCATTTCTGCATAAAAATACGAATCGTTGGACAAGATAACAATGGTACAAATTGTTTTATTTTCTTTCATTTTCGAGAAACAAAAGAGTTCAGGAAAATGTTTTATGTAAAAGTCACTTAACTCAATGCAATGCTTTTTCTTGGTTACAAAGAAACAAGTTACAATTTCACGTGTCACCAAAACACTGCGATATCTCGTCAAATGTAAGACTTATCGTTGACTTATATCACTTATTACTAAACTCGATGAAACAAATTGTAAATAATTTTTGTCCTTGCTCGCAATTATCTGCATAATTGTACTACATTGTAGCCTTGATATTAGATATAAATTAATAATATTACTAACATTTTATATCGACTACATTATATGTGTCAATATACATGTATTAATAATATGTATTAATAATAATGTAATAATATAGTAATGTAATAATGGAGAGAATTATTTTTATATAGTAATTACAGATATATATATTAACGGTTTTATAAAAGAATTGTTTTTTATATTAACGCAAATATTTTATATTAATAATAAAATCATAAAGCCATAATAACGTAGACATTCTTTTGTTTTTCTTCTAAGAAAATATCATTTTTCTTTTAATGCCGAATTTCTCTCTTTTTCTTTTTTAACGATTATAACTACTGTTTGATTAATTTTGTTACTTTTATATTGCAAGTAACTTTTGAAAATTATTCTGTATTTTATTTTCTCTTCTTTTATTATTATCTCGTTTATTGAACGGGATAAGTACTTCCTTCTTACAATTAGTAAGCTCTGCGATTATTAAGTACGATATCGACGTAGCTTGTATTCTTCTTCCTCCGCGTACGCTAGATAGATTCTGATTTATTGCGCTGGAGTACGGAACCATTGTTCTCCTCAAATTCAATTGCGGAAATATTTATGGCGGCCGCGAAAAGCGTTGCAGCGAGCGCAAAAGCGATAAGGGGACGCCATACTCCGCGTCCCGACATACTGACGTAGGAGAAACGCGCGAGACACGAAAACTGTGAGTTTTTCAGAAGACCACGGCGAGATTACTGTGAGAGATGAACGCGCGAATTGTCGGTGGAAAATGCGGTTTCTTCATCTGCGAAAAACTGCGATCGTAGAAAATGTTGCGGAAAAGCATGGCTGACAAACCAAAAAAGGACAACGTCTCGCCGCATCAGACGTCAAATCAAGACAGCGGAGACATTAATCGAGTTTTGGTAAAAGCTTCGTGCGATACGAGAGATAGTATATTATAGTACACTATAAATAAAATATATACTTGCGTACGTGTTAATTATAATGCTATGGAAAGAATGAAATTTTCTTCAAGTATTTAAAAATTTAGCTACAAATATGGATCTGAAAATAATTTTGTTGAACCATCAAAATAATTATATAGGAATTTCAAACATGATGAGTAATTACTGCAAAAAATTTTTACCCTATCAATCAATTTGAACGTCTTATATAATTATTTTGATGGTCCAACCAAATCATTTTAAATTTGTATACGAATCTAAAATAAATTTGTATGCAAATCTAAAATAAAATTGAGTATAATTTGACATTACGAATCTAACAATGTATCTATACACTGTTAGTTCAGAATGTTAAATTGTATCCAACTTGAACTTTTATTTATTTCTGTAGGTCGCCACTGCTTAGTTTGTCGTTAATTTTAACTAAAACAATGGAGTTAAATGAAAAAAAATATAAATACCATATTATTAAATTTAGTTTATTATTTATCTAACTTATTTAACTAATTTACTTATCTTAATTTAATTTAATTTACTAATTTAATTTATTTAATTATCTAAATTATCAAATTTAGTTTATAATGTACATTAACTATATATTATATATGTATATACATTATTAATATTTACTTCAAAACTAATCATAGAAATTGATTTACGTGTTTTGATGCATATTTTAAGTTAAAAATAACAAAATATTATTTAACTCACGAAATTGTGGGTCACAATCGTTCCTTTGATACTTAACAGTGTATAATTAAATTTTTAGATACTTCAGCGAAATCGTTTTTTCCGTATAAACACTCTAGCAATATAAAAATAATGGTATTACTGTATAGTGAATTGACAGTATTCAGGAATTTATATGATCATAGAACGATTAATTATTCGAGATTAATTAATCATGAAATAGTATATTTATTGATTGAATAAAGGAAGCTGTATGATGTCAAAAACCCAAAAAGCGACGGTATAAATTTGCTTTCCGTTAATTTCAATTAATCGGATCACTACATCCGATGTATTACGCTCATATATTACTATGTGAAACGCTGTTTTACGCAGTATCGCTATTTGACTGCGATAAATTGTTGCGTCAGAATTGAGAGAAGGAAGGAGGGGGGGAAGGGGGGGGGACAAAATTTGATAACCATCGCGCAACCACCATCGCACATCCGCACTTTACGTAATCGTAAAAGAATTAACATCCGCAACTCTCACGTAGCCGCGACGTAACTCGACGACGGCGATGCTCTCTCGCGCGGATTATTAGCAGTTTTAATAATAATTCCATTTTAATAACCCCCCTGCGCCCCGGTCCCCCTGGCCCCAGTAATTTCGGCGGAAATGCAATTTCCTTGCGTTAGTGTCGTCCTCGCTACAACTCGTCAGCCGAAACGACGACGACGGTATTCCAGCCTCCGACGCCTGGTTTATCCCCTAGGTATATATTCGCCATCCATCCGCCAGACGGTCCGGAAAAGCACACGTAAATCGTGGCATCGCCTAATTCCAAATAATTTTCACGGTTCCTCCTCGATCATCACAGAGCGCCGCCGAGTCGTTTCTGGTGGATAAATCCGACGACGACCTACTCATTCCGTTTGTCTGGTAGCTGGCTGGGTGGTTGCTGGCTCGGAGGTGCTAGCCGCAGATGCTGCAAATCACCAGGACAAAACAGTGCACGGGCGGCTCTATGCGGTAAAGTTCGGCGGCGGCCGTGCGAGAGAATGTGCATCACAGAAACGGAGCCGAGAGAGCTTTAATGTGCACGGAAGTGGCAGTCTGTAGTGTGCATTAACCGTACACGCTGATGTCGTTCAAGTATTATTGTTGCGCAAATATGAATTGACTCGGGGAACGAGCGACAGCGCGCTCTGTTAATCGAGACTTGAAATATTACTCGGTGAAACAGTTCATTGGACGAACAATTCGTATCAGTTTTCAGTTTCAAGCCTCCTCCCCCCCCCTTCCCCCCCCCGTTTCTATCAATATAGATTAACTTAATCTCGGTTTAACTTATTTTTCATTCTTTTCTAATTCTGGAAACGAGAAAAAATAAAGAATTAGTTGAATCGAGATTAAAATTAAACTACGTTGGCAGAAACAAGTATCAGTACGTCCCGAGTTTATTCTGTTGAACTGTTTATTACAATTATATCATTTGGGTCAATGTGTGATAAAAGATAAAAGTTTTAAAAAATGATCTTACGGAGGAAGGCATCGAATACTAAAGAAAACGGTTAAATAAAATATTATATTAGTAAGAAAATAAATAATAATAGAAAGAAAATAATAATTACATTTTGGGTCAAATAGACCCGAACAAATCAGCAGGATTAACAAACCTTTCCCATAGATTCGTTATATATGATAAAACGCTCGTAATCCCGCAATATATAAATTCTCAATATCCTCAAGATAAATCTTTAAAAAAGCGATTTACGAGCGAGAGCTGATGTATTTTTTATTTTGTTAGTCGAATGCTAGTCCTTAGACGGCGCTTTGTTTCAACGCGAGAAACCCTAAATTACAAGCTTTCCCTTTAAAGCGAACGAAACGAGTCTTCCCTCTCCCCGTCTCTCTAGTTAAAAATTAACCAACATTTTCTAACTTCAAAGAATCGTCCACCGCGTTCAACAGCGATCGTTCACGACTGCTTCAAAGCGAACCTTTCGTTCGAAACACACGAGTACATTCGTCGTACATGCTTGTTACCATCGACATCACTGAATGCACGTCAATGCATACACGCCTAGGATGCAGTAGCGGAAGTGTCGCGTCGCGTCGCGTTAAAAGAGGAAGAGAGAGAGAGAGAGAGAGAGGGAGGGAATCTACATACAGGGTGCACGAGTGCGACAGTAGTCTCGATTTCGCGACGGTAACGTACGCCGTGCTGGCAAAGGCAACATTGTGACACGAATGAGGAGGGAAGGAGATGAGCGTGAACGCGCGCGCGTGCCTATTCACCCGCGCGTTCGCGTGCACTTTCCCTATCTCCTCCCATCCTCACCCTCGCGCACTCGTTCACCGGAATACTAATTATTTGCACTGCGAAATAACGGCGTGCGACGTTGCGGGCGGCTCGACGGTACATAATTCCGCGCGTCGCGATGGCGTATAAACGCAATCTGCGGCTAATGCAACGCGCTCTTGCACCCTCCCATCCCTCTATTCCCTCATCCGTACGTCTCTCGTCGCTGCAGCCACGCCTAGACTGTTCTCTCGCCCTCCCTTGCCACTACGTCTGGGTTAACTTTCCAACCAGCCAGCCAGCCAGCCAGCCAGCTTTGCCTGTCTGCCAACCAGCCAGCCACCTCCAAGCACGCACTCGGGGGTGCTTATTCGTGAAACGCGATAATCAAGCGTTGAAAACGTAGTTAACCGTAGATCCACGATCCGTGTCTTCGCCGCGCTCGGCTAGATTACGGCAGATTGCCCGGGCGCGATAAATCCAAACCCCTTTCCCCGTATCCCTTTTTCACCGTATCCACCTGCACGCCCACGGCTTTCATAACTAGGTAGCGGAAACGTTGTTTAACTCGCGGCTGGTTGCGCGTCACGAATGATCACGCCGTTGGTTGGTCTCGCCCGAGCCGAGCCGAGCCGAGCCGAGCCGAGCGCCACCCTGAATTTGGCTCAAGAGTCGGATTATGAGATGTCGTCGTACGATGTGTACATATTTATTGGATTATCCCTCTATGTTCCGCGCGTCTAACCTCCGCGAAATGAAAAATGACACGCATGATGCACAGCGTCCGGAGAGGAGAGATCGCGGGGCGAGATTGCGCGTAAGCGTGTGAGGAAAAAAAAAAAAGGGGGAGAGACTTTTGTACTCGCTATGTGTCCAATGCATAAAACGCCACAGCTCGCGGATCGATCATTAATCGACGTCACGTAGCGACGTTTCCATCACGTAACTGCCGATTAGGGGTACCTAATCTGCGTTGGCCATTGACCGTAGTCGATATTATCGGTATCGCCTGCCGTTCGCAGTACACAATGTTTCAGCCACTACCTCTTCACCGATCGATCGATCTCAACTTGATATGGCTAACTGCTACGAGAAGCTTTTGTTGCAAAGAGGCTCTTTGGTAATCGAGCGTGGGGTGTGTGAACGCCTTTCGAAGAGAAGGCGAGCGAAATAGAAGGAGGAAGAGAGAGAGAGAGAGAGAGAGAGAGAGAGAGAGAACCGTAGCGCTCATTACGTTTACCGCGACACTCTGGATGCGGCGAGAGAATAAAACTCGTGGAAAACTTCCGTGTCTCTTTTAATCTTTGCAGAGTTAATCCGTCGTCAATGCGCACATAGAGCATCCACGCATTTTCTTCACACCTTCATGAGCGATTATCGACGAGCAATTAGGTTTCCGCGTAAATAACGTTTGGGACGAAGGATGTCAATCATGTTGTAATTACAAGACAAAACTGTAACTATTGAAGCTGTAAAAGCTTACAAAGAAAGTTCGGCAAGTGCAAAATTTAAAAAATCCGAAAATCCTTTGCATAAGTTTATTCTGTCTATCAACTGTTAAAAATTTATATCATCGTTTCATATTGTACTTAGACAATGTGTGGATCCATTCGTTTTTTTTTTTAATTTAAATCAAACAACAATCGAGGATCTTACAATTTTTAATCGTTTCATATTTCTTTTCATTGATCTTCGTTTTATTCTTTATTTCTGAAATAGAAATTAATTAATTGAAATGTAATTTAAAATATTCACTTCGATCTTTAAGCTAAACAACATAATAAAAAGATCCACGTTCCGCAAATTTTCGTCAACAAATAATCGCCCGCCAAGCTCATCATCCATTCAGGAATGTTTCATATAGTTTGTAAGTCCATGATAAGCAGCCAGTGCAGTTCTTTCTAGCTCTCAGATTCTTCTCGCCGCTACAATGGTGGGTTAAGCGCGGATTTGAGAAAGATTGAGAGTGGTTAGACCTACTCCGACCAACGAATAGCTCGACCTAGACCAGTGAGAATCGATAACACCAGGAAGATGCACCGTGAAGAGTCTCTCTCTCTCTCTCTCTCTTTTCCTTTCTCTCTTTGTTTCTCACTCTCTGTCTTTCTCTCCATCTCTCTCTCTCTCTCCCCCTTTCTCTCTCCCTGCCTCTCACTCACGTTGAATTCGCAATACATGTTTCGCCAATTGATTATGTATGGAATTAGTCTAGGGCGTGTGTCGACGCGGAAATAACGGGCGGCATAACACGCCCGGGAGATGCGTTTACAACGATCGTTTCGATTATTAAACGCACCCCGGGGGGAGGTAATTTCCCAACTCGATAAATATCAACCCGTTGCACCGCCGCGTTATATTACAGTAGGGAACTGCTTAGCTCTGAACTTTGGTGAAGAGCACGTCTTAAAGGCTGCAAGTAAAATCGCGATGTATCGCGGGTTATGCCAATAAGCCGCAGCAAATATTAGGATAGCTCGTTAGTGCAATGTCGTACAATGTGCGCATCCAACCATAAGACTTGCAAGTCTACCGCGTGAAATAATATGGGCGGTTGACTATTTACTGACGCACTTTACGTAATTCAACGTTATCTTCCGAATAGATAATTCAATGATGGAATCTAGGTAGATTCGCCTGGAATCGCGTTTATCTCGCGGAGGAACGGAGACACGTCAACGTATATCATCACGCTTCCTCGCGATTTTCTCGATGGTTTATTAAGAGAAACTTATTTGTATTTTCATTAATAAGAAAACATTGTTTATTTGACGATATCTAATAATGTGAGAAAAAACTGAACAGTTTTTGAGAAAAGAACTAAGAGAGAAAAAGATATAAAAAATGAGAAAAAATTAAATAATATATAGCTCATAATAAAACGATTACTTGTCGATAAACGGTCGATTAGGAATGAGAATAATGAAGTAAGGGATAAGGGAAAGTCTTTGTTCTCGGCGTTACAGTGTTAAAGGGCAGCGACGTCTAAACATGAATGAACGTAATTGATTCCACCGAAGTATTTTTAACAGCAGTAAAAAGGGTCTCGTTTCGATCCGTTACAAACTCGGAAATAACTCCCAAGGAGATACTTTTTATAGATCACGCAAAGGGAAAGGAGAAACGTGAACGACGTTACGAGATGAGAACAGTTGTGCGCTCGCGCGTGTACACGCCTCGTTGCAGGTGAAGCCAATATTGCAGGCCGAGCCAAGCCAGGTCAAGCCAGGTTGTGCAGGATGCAACTGTGGTGCCGGATCCGGGCGTAGCGCCGTAAGGGGTTACCCAGCTCTTTGTATCTCCTTTTCCAGTAACCCTCCGGCGGCACGAAGGGGAAACACCGCATCCCTCCCGGGGGAATTTCACCGTTTGATCTTTCGCGTCCGGCGATAGTTGCATCCAACTCGACCCGCCGGCCGGTCGGTCAGCTGTACTACGTTGCTCGGTGGGCCAGACAACGACACGGAAGGAACCACGATGACGATATTGCGGCAGAAATCACGTATTACTTGCCCGCCGGTCTTCCTACCGATCGACCTTTCTCAATGCCTTCCTAACCGTAAAATCTCGCACACGCGTTTCAAATTCTTCCTACGACCGATTCTTGCAACAATGCCATCCGCTACTCTCGTCCGTGATCTCCGCGAAGAAGATTGATTCTTTGCGTTACAGAATTTTTCCGTGTGACATTTATGAAAGATAATTGTCATGAAAATTATATGACGTTCATCCATTAAATAGTACCGTTGTAATAGGTATACCAAAAAAGAACAATATTATTGAAGTTATTAAAAATTTCGATAGATGCAGATCTGAAAATAATTTTGTTGGATTATCAAAAAATTATACGGAAAACTTAAACATGACGAATAATGCTGCAAAAAATTTTAATATTCCAGTAACCAGTTTGAGCGTCCATACATAATTATTTTGGTAATTCAATTTATTTTCAGGTCTGTAATCAGAGCTGAATTTGTAAATATTTTAACAAAACCGTTCTTCCCGTGTATGGATTGCGTATTCCCTCATTTTGGCATCTGTTTTCTGTTAGAAAGAATCGAACATATCGGCATCTTTATTCAATACGATATGAGAGAGAAAGAAAGAAAGAAAGAAAAAAAAGCGAGAGAGTAATATGATCAAACTATCTCACTAAATCGATAAAGTAATAGTACGAATGCGCAATATATTCTTATTACTGCAGTTATTACACCTATGGTACACTTTTTAAAAAAAAAATCAGCGATCATAGCGGTATAAAAAAAATTCGCGAGAAAATATGAGTTTCGTAAAAATAAAGGTTCTTTTCATTAATGAACTTTGAAAAATTAAAGAAGTTGCTACTAAATAAACAATGTTGCTTGCAAGCTCAAGGTATTTTCTTCCTAAAGGAAGAGATGGTAAGAAGTTTTTAATGGAATACAAAAAATTTAAAAACTGTAAAAAAAAATCAGAGGAAAAATGAGAAATTCTTTATTGCCATATAGTCATTCTGTCGATAACGATTTAATTCCTTTTCCTAAATCGTGCATCTGACAATAACAGTAATGTGATTTCTTCATCCATAAAATGCCAATTCGATTCGCCATGGAATTCCATAAACGTAAAACTTGTAAAAATCAGCAATTCTGTCCTCTAGAAACAGGAATTTCACGGCATTGGCACACGATTAAAGCTAACCGACCTCACCGCAGCCGGCATTTAACGTCGAGATCGGTCATTGCTCGATCCTCTCGATGCAGGCAACAATGCATTTGTGCACTATGCAATTTCTAGTTCGCTTCTACGTTGGTGAATAGCAGCGATGTAGTCTCGGAGTAACTCATCTCACTTTGGCTTCGAATACACAGCATCTCTCCTTCGAAATGTATACATCATGCGAGAGTTAACCCTTTCCCCGTCAGTTTTCAAGCTTCAGCGCGAGAGATCGACTTCTCCTCGAGCGAGGGCCTCAAGGGAGCTCTCTGTTGCAATTTTTAACACGTTCTGCACGCTCATCCTGACATTATCGTTCTACCTTATTCCTTCTCGATAAGATAAGAAGCACAATGCCGCGACCCACGCGCGTTTGCAATTTCCCTCATTAAAAGTTGAGTCTTACGCGAGAAGGAAAATGTTCGCGCTCATTAATTTTGAACGCGACGAAGTGCATCGCTTTAACAATATTATTCTACTCGAAATTTTTTGAGTTAGTAATTTCGCGTAATTTACCTGAATGCATTTGACGTAAAAACGTCTTGGAAAGATAGCTAACATAATTTAATTCTATCAATTGCATACAATGCAGGTAACTAATTTGGAGCATATCAATCCGTAATATAAAGGTTGCTTTCGAAGAGAAAAACTTTCGAAAATTCACTCTTTAAAGAAAAGTATGCATTTCAATTCTCTATTCTCGTTTTACGCACACATTTTTAATAGAATATATCACTGAGATAAATTTCTAGTGAAAATGGAGCCAGAAAATCCTAATCATATTAATCAGAATTCTGGTTATCTCAACTAGAATTATAATGGAGTCAACCAAAAAATTCTGATTTATCCATTTTTAACCAGAATTCTAATTAATGTAATCCAACTCTTTTTCCAATGACAGCATGCTGCACTTTATATAGTATTGTTCTCTTATTGAATGATATTGAATTACATAACACATTGCATTTATGAAAAAAAATGCGTCTTTTCCGATAACATAGCATCGTAAATTTTTGCACAAATTGAATGATTAATTATCGATTTAAATGGCACAACAAATATTATGAATCGTGAAATAATTATACTTTTATAATAAATAATTAACAATTGCGAAAAGCGGACGCCTGGATTGTCTCCCACTCTTCCCCCTACAAATTATTGAAACGCTTTGCATATTAATATAATTTAATGCATTTTTAATTATCATTACTCACGGTTATATAGGTTTCGAAATTCTGTTTGACCCTTCTGTAATCAGCCTCCGTCGGGGCTACTAATACGAAGTTCACAGGTGCTCAGGACACTGAACTGTGTATACTAACAATTGTTTACGTTGCTACGTTGCGCTTTGTATCCGATGAGCTACGCTTCCGATACACCTGTTCCAGTAAACAAAGACATCCGCCGCCGCGGGATCTTTAGGATCTAGACAGTTGCGGGGAGCGAGAGAAGGAGAGCGAAAAGCGATTGTGGATGTACACACATGGGGATGTATGTCCTTTCGTGGTCCGCCGGTCCGTGGGATGTTTTCCAAAGTGCAAAATACGCGAAAGCTCGCACCGATGCTCGTATCGTGCATCTCTCTAACCCACCCGGGGGCGATGTAACTCCGTTATCAAGCCGTGACTATCACTGTGTGTTTATAGCTTACTCACAATGTTCACAGTACTATCGCGTCGTTTGTTGCGCTTTTGAAGCGGAGGAAGAAAAATGTAAACAAAAGTGAAAGTTTAATTTATACAATTGCAAATAGAACAAATAGGAGATAGATGATGATACTCTATAATGATAAATAAGCAAAGATAAAGGAATTCTTCAAAAGTAATACGTTTTCCTGTTTCTTTTCCCCCCGTATTATTTTTGTATATTATTATTTAGGATGCATTATAAAAATTTCATTCATGTGCCACAAAACTAGATATATATTATATATATATATATATAAAACAGACTTCATAAAATTTGTATTACGTCCTTTGACGTGTAAAACATATTATAAAGCGCATGTATATTAAAAAAAATAAAATAATTTGATAAATATATAACCTTGCGTTCTGCAAAAAACTATCTGACGCGAGAGGATTCCACGTTGGAAAATGAAAATGTCGCAAGCAAATTTTTTATAAGCAATCTTCGCAAACGTATACACATACACCACACATAACACATAAATAAATGAACGTGACGTAATAGATAAATAAATCAATATGTGTGCTGTTGCAAATGGCATATGCAAAGCTAACGCGGTGCTGGCGCAGTAATTTCGGCGCGTATTACACTTTTTCACGAAAAGAAAAAAATCATTTCCGGAGAGTGCAACGCTCTCGCAATCCTTTTTACATCAAATCCATTATGCTCCGCAAACATTGGTCCGTGACTCAGCATGGATGAGCCAAAAAGAATCGCAAACACGTGGACGCACCGCTCTTTAATGATTCGCAACATCCGATACCATTTAGACGAGATTATCTGCCGCGAGACAGCCGAAAAAAACGTCGAAGTTGTCGAAGCCATCGAAAGGAACCACCCACTCGTTTTCGTCGAAAATTGACACGTGTGGCTTGCAAAACGTACGTTCCATCACACGCACATACACTGATAATCGCACATAGATGCGTTAGACGTTCAATTTCCTTTACTACGAACAATTCGAGGCTTTAAGAAGACCCCACATATGTTTTTCCGATTCAGACCCAATTCCACAACTCACGGTTAAGTCCGCAAACACAATAGAGTGTAGGAAGCCTTAAGCTTTAAGAAATCGATCAATCACAATCGAATGAGAAGAATACTCAACTATGATTGATCAGTTCCTTAGGCAGGCTTACTACTTTATTGTTTTGCGGGGTAACTCTTAACTGAAGTTCAACTTATTTCTCATGTCTTTCTCATTCTAAAATTGAAATGGGATGAGGAATAAGTTGAACTTCGGTTAAGAATTAATCGTGAATTGTGAAACTAGACCTCAGTAGGATTTACATGTCATTGACACATCACTCTACACACTACACTCTTCTGCATCAATATCGCACATATAAATTTTCTAACAAATTAATTCTTTTATATCAGGTATTTAAGCCTAATTCCAGAAACTTAACATTATAATCCCTAGTCTAAATCAAATTCGTTTTACATGTATAAAGTATAAAACTTGTACATAAGCAAATATTGTTACGAGTCAACACCAAAAGCTGATAACAAACTAATTTTCCAACTTTTTTTGGCATAAATTTTTTCGAGTTTGGACTACGTTATACTTTAATTGTGGAAAAAGGACTTTTTAATCTGTACATAGAGACAAATATATATTAGAAAAATACTTATTTGAAAAATAATCGATAAGACGACTTTAGGATCTTCTAATATCGCCGAAAATGGCGCTATAAAGTGTCAACCGACCAACCAATCTATCAGTCTGCCCTGCCTGCCTGTTTGCTCGTCTGCAAAAACAACAGCAAGTCGAAAGATGCCGAACCGTGTGTGAAGCGCGCTTAAAATGTAAATTGCTGCCGCGTCTCTTGGCGCACGGCCGCGCAAGTTCGAAGGGCAAACACAATTCTACCAGTGCAAGTGTGGTGCGCAACGTGGCGCGCTTTAGTAGTGAATCTCTCGTATATGTGAGACCCTGTCGCTTCTCTCTCTTGCTTTTCGTTCCCAGCTCTCTTCATGGTCGGAGTTATCCACGTTCTATCTTCTTCCTATCCTACATATATAGCAGTATAGAGGTACAGCCCAGTGCACGATGCTGTGTCACCACCAGTAGAGAAGAACCACTCTCGAAGGCGGTTACCTACGACATCTCGGTCCTTGTCGCCAGTTCAGTTTCTCGACTTCGTTTCTGCCAAATGGCCATTGCGGTTTCTTCTCTCTCCCTCTTTCTCTTTCTCTTCCTATCTCAGCGAACACTCGGAACGTATTCGGCGAGTCGAATACGCGATATTTTGTTACTTGGCTCGTTCGGTATTATTTATTGGTCGCCTATGAAATCCGCATCGTCGCGATTCTTCTCACCGAAGCGGAGGCTGAAGAGCGATTGGGCACGTATTCAACGTGACGCAAATTTTCCGGCGGATGTAATACCAGTGAAATTAAAGAAAAGAGTTATGCGCCGCAAAGATAGATGGTTCACGCGAATTGGAGATTTTATATTATACAAAATATAAAATCCGATATATATATATATATATATTTCAAATAATAGCGAGCATAACATGCGTGACGTTTTTCTGTTGTAAAAGAAAAACGAGAAAAATATGCGAGCACTTTTATTTTTAAACTTTTACAGGCACAGTCATCAGGCACAGTCATATAATTTAGAAATGAAATAAAAAATTATTCTTCTTAATTTATTTAAAATATTTAAAACATTATATTCTACTGTAATTCAGATCAATCTCCTGTCGCAAGTTTGTCGCCGAACAGAATGAAGTTTTTGTCTTGCATAATTTAAACGCGAGACAACTTTAATAATTAACCCCTTCTCTTTGGCATAATTATATAAAATATAATTATAAAAATCACGGCACGACGATCAAATCTACGCACAACTTTCCTAGCAAATATCCAGTTAACCGTCGGAAAGTATTACGGATGTACCATTGTGTTTCCATTTTAATTGCTGAAGCTAATACATGACCAGAAGTTGTCATGCACAAAAAGTATCATTCGCAAAAACAGGTCGCCAACAGTCGTTCAAAAATGTTGTAACGAATGCAATAGCGGTTCATAACTCACAAAAATCTCTGAAATATCGCAGTCGCTTCGTCAAAAAAAAAAAAAAAAAAAAAAAAGAATCGTTCATTTTAATTACAGTTCAAAAGTCGTCACCAATGTCGAATCATAAAACCAGCGGAGATAATTTAATTTACTTGCGCGCATTCTACGCGTTCAATATGCAGTTCTACAATGCACTCGCTGTATTTGCTGCTATTACGCGAATTTCAGAAACCCACCATCGCGCGTCGCATCGCTCCAATCTCGCTGTCGCGTTACGTTCTTCTTATTTGTGAAATTTTGCCATGGCCGCTATTTAATAATACTTGACAAATAACGATGCGCTCGTTCCTCATTCCGGTACTTTGGCGAAGTTCGTCGCCCGCGAATTTCGTCGTCGCTTGAAATTGAGGCCGCTCCTTTGTAAGTGGAACTCGTAGTAGAAGGATATACGAGGCGCAGTATGGTTGGCGTTGAAAACTATAGCCAGAGACAGCGAGTACGGCGTACCGCAAAGTCGACCGTGTCGAACATATATAAACGAGCTTCTACGAGGCACATTTCCTGTTTTTTTTTTTAACCTAGCGTGTCGAGCGCGTGACTTAATTCCCGCCATCTCTCCTTTCGCGGCTATTCTTCTGCACTTTATCTCACCACTTTGTTACCCTCTTCAGTATAGACGTGATGTATCTCAAGAAGTGAAACTTGCAATAACGTCCGTAAGTTTTTGCGAGCGTGGGAAGATTAAAACAGCGAAAAACTTATCGACGAAAGAAAAATGTAATTGTGCTGCGTGGTCGCATATTTTCCATTTGAATTTTTTGTTGACCACATTTAAATAAAATAGAATTTTTCTTACGCACAAATTGGTTTATCTCGATTTACTGCTAAGTTTGTTTCAATTCTAATAATAATATGTCTCTCTTAGAAACTAAAATATTTAGACGTATTTTTAACAATAAAAAAAAATCTTAACATTTTCAGAAAAATTATCAAAATTTTAATATTTTTTTATTTTATTTTACTCGATATAAAACTATCTTAATGTCTATCTAAAAAATTTTTTTAATCTTAATATAAATAAAAAAAACTATTCTTGAGCTTCTACATTTTTCCGTTTATCTCGATTGTGATTTTGTCGCAACTAAACTATATATTTACCAACTTGCACTCGATGCAAATAAATATTCTGTATCTTCCTGTCGCGTTTAAACAGACTGCAATTAATATACATTATATAATGCAGGGGAAACAAATATTTCTTTTTCAGTGTTATCATTCATCCGCATTACAGAATACAATCAGGCACGCAAAGTAGACTTTTTTTGCAGTAACGTAAGTTCTCAAAAAATTAAGTGTAAAAATTATTTTGTAAATTTTTGTTTTAAGCAGTAATTTTTAAGATAATAAGGGTTTAAATATGATCCATGATTCAATGCCTTCACTCTAATACAAATGATTATCTAAACGTAGTCTGTAATTGGCCACATTTAAATTCTAGTATCTCGAAAACTATTGCTTAAAATAAAAATTACAATTAACTAACTTCTTACATAATTTTACTAAGAAAACTTTCTTGGTATAATATTTTGAGTTACGAATTTTGGGGCCTCCTACACACGCATATATATATATATATATATATATATATATATATATATGTACATTTTATACATGAACCCCGTTTCTCATCCGCAGCCACATTCAACCTCTCGACATTTTATCGACAAAGGATTTTCTCTTCGAGATTGGGTGATGGCGGAAGTGAAGCAGCGTCAGAAGCCGCCGCGTCTAACGGCAGTTTACTGGCAAACGAGTTTTATAGGAGAATCTCTAAAACGTCAGCATCCTCTTCTACCTAACCCTATAGCCACGTTAATTTCTTAATTGATTTCCGGCTTGAGCAAGTTTTATCGGGAGTGCGATGTTACTCAAACATAGGAGAAGGAGTTAACTCGATGGAAACGTTTGCCGCTTCACATTACGGTTAATATTCATGAGCTCAGAGTATAATACATCAATTTCAATCGTTAGGTGTATTTAGTGTCCTGCAACACTACTTAATCGCTGTATCTTTTGTAGATTTATTCTGGATACATTTTGTCTGACTTTTTAGATGAGGAAAAAATTATGACTTTTTTTATGTAAAACAATCATTATGCTAATGATGTGTTAACTTGATTGGAATACTTCATTGAGAAAACTGATTGCATTAATATAACAAATTTTGCGCTTAACGGAAATTCGTTTAACGGAATGAAATTTGCAATCTCGGGAACGAGTGTATATCCGCGTGTAATTTCTGAAACTGTCGTAAAGAAATCGGTTCGGCTTTCCAAACTCACGCGAGTACGTGAGAGGTACGTGATTGCGCCATCGTGACACCTGCCGAAGATCCCTTCGATTAACTTTCGAAACTAATACGAACCAATCGTACGGGGGTATATTGGATTGGCTCATGAGATGACGTTTGTAATCGTCTGCCATTTCCGAAGTGAAGCACACGAAGACGCACACAAGCTAAACGGCCAGACATACACGGCCGCCAATCGTGATTCACGGAAATCGTTGTTGCACGGAACTTTTCAAGTTTATGTGGAAACGATACCTTTCCTCCCCAAAATGACAAAGGATTATCGCGATGCTATCCTTATCCTAAGATTCTCCCTTAGGATTCTCCTCTTCCTTTCTTTCATCTATTTAATTTAAAGTAAATTTTACATACGTATTCGGAAAAATAGCCGATTAACGTATCAAATCTCGCATTATACGTTAAATATTAAAACTGCGGATCTAAGTTAACCCAATCGTGGTTCAAGGTAAATCTGGATTTTTACGAAGAAAAGTTGCCACCATAAAAGTAAAATTAATTGTAATGAATTACGATTATTTATGAAACGTCAACAAAAAAATCTAAAGCTCCATATGCAAATCCAAATTAAGTGAAGTGAAAAGAAAGAATCATCAGATGGGTCAAAAATCAAACAGCCGTTTCACGATTTTAGTGTTAATTTCTGTTGAGACTCACGAAATATACAAACACGAAACTCGAGCAAATTGAGTCTAACTTCTGTCGAGAATCACATCACTCGAAAACGTTATCAATTTTCGGAGGAATCTTCGATGCGGAAAACATGAATTCGACCGAGTTTCGACACGGAACGCAGTCACGTTTCCCGCATAAGTTTCGCTAAAAGCCGGGGTCGGCTTCTTCGCGATTCGATCGTTGGTACAATCGGTACGATATCTCTTGCCGAAGTTGTTACGATCTGGGAACTTAGGAAGTGTGATAGAGGAGACAAACTATCAAGAAGAAAAAAGTTGCCGCTGTGAATACAGCCAGCCGGTGAATGCAGCCAGCGTCCGGATATCCCAGTATTATATAGGGTGTCCCAGAGTCCGTGCCCACTTCCTCCTTGCTTGCATATACTGGTAGCTGAGAAAAATGACAATTGTTTCAAAGTCGCGGCAGTCAATACGCTTCCCCGTCCAGGACAGAACTTTGGAACGCGTATAAATGGCAAATGGCAGTTACTTAGTGACACAAGACACAATCGATGACGACATTTATCGAGCCAACGATGGAAAACAAGTCAATTATAAAAAAAAAAACTTGGTATTGACAAACTACTTGTAGAAATAAAATCTCTCGCAATAGTGATATACATTCCAGTATCTAGAATATTTTGAAATATATAAAAGGATTTTGTTTTAACTGTGATCAAAATAATCATGAAAAAGTGAGGAAGGATTTGTAAGTGTGATTATAAAGTAAATTTGAATAAACTGTGATTAAAATAAATTAAAATAAAACTATGATTACATTATGAAAATGCGAGAGAGGTTCTTTGATACAAGTTAAACTTCAACTTACATTTCTCTTTCTGTTGAAATTAGATATGTTAAGAATAGCGTTGAATATAAAACAACGACCTCTCATTTTCTTTGAAACGCCTTTCATCCTTCCGTTTCTACAATATCTTTGTATCCATAACTGTGCTCGCTATACCATTTACGTTACCGTGATCGGTAAAATTCCTACTACGGCATGAAACTACCTACGCATTCCAGATACGGTCACACGTGGCTCACTGTTGGAGCAAACGGTCAGGTAACCAGCATCCACGTTTACGACCTGCTTCGTGCCGTTTAAAAAACAAAAAAGTAAAGAAGAACAATATGAGGATAGGAGCAAGAAACGGTGGAGTTAAATCTTGTAGCATAAATGGCAAGTCGTAAGTGATAAGAGATATAGATCACGAGTGAATATATATAATAGCTCCATTTAACAAAGTTAGGTGTATTTATTACGTTATCTTCATTTTAATCTCCTTCAATTGCCGTTAAACGATGCCGTTAATCTCGTATGAATGAAATAGCAATTCACGTTTAAGATAAAGATTCGGTGCAAGAGTGAATGAATCAAGGCCATCTGCACGATCCAGTTTAAATTTAAACTGGAATCATTAACAAGGCGTTTTACTCTGATTTTATAATCAAAGTACGACTTGTAATTCCAGTTTCTTGCTCAGAATTTTTCTCCCTATACGTAATGAAAAATAATAAAATTTACTTAATCGTAAACGAGTTTGCGAAAATAAAAATGTTCACCACTGCAAAATAATGCATACACAAATTTTTCTACTTCGACGAATAGGGTTCATCAATCATTTCAGAACTGTCAATTCTTACAGTAGAAAAGTCAAAGTCATCTACATCACGGCTCGTATTTCGCTCGCAAATACTTACCCGAGCACTGACATTACTAGAGACAGTGTTGTTGGCCGTAATCCTGATATTAATAGCAAGGTTCGAAGGTGTAGTGGAGTGATACGGTCACACAAGGCAATGTACAGTTTTCTGAATGAAGAAAAGAGACAAACGAAGACCGGCCGAAGGAGAACCAGGACGGACAGGTGAAATTGAAGGTGGAGATGGCAAACGAGTCGGTACTCGTTTTGGCCTACCGGACACTGTGGGAAAGGATCTGAATGTGGATCGTTCATCCCTCTCCTCCTCCGCGCGCACTTTCCGCTCGGTCTGGAGACTGGTTTCACCCAGGTATGACGATCATCGATCGTCCCCATACTCTCGCGACTCTAATTGGAAAACGGCTCGTCCTCTCCGTCTTTCGTCGTTTCGTTCTGTCCCTCAATCAGTCCGAACTCGCTCGCTTTAGCCGCGAGTTTTTTTTACTATGTAATCTTCCATAAGCCTCACCTCCGATCAAAGTCGTTAATGCTAGTAATAAACCAAATTTTATCTCTGTTGAACGTTATTGCAAAAAGACGTGTTATTTACATGTCGATGATACAGCTACTCGGTGTAAATTCGTTCTTTAATGTGCATTTAAAGATTCGCGTACATTTAAAGTGATTCAGACATGTCATTTTGATGCTCGATAATAACCGTGTCTATATGTATCTTAATAAATTCAGAATTGATTCTTCATTGACGAAATATGATTATTCTTAGAACTCTTATCGTTCGTAATACTTTTGATTAATATATGAAAATAATAAACGGCAAATTTCATCCAATATTTCATAAAACAATTCCAATAAAATGTTTTCCAATACATTAACTGCATTTCTTAATAATTTTATAATATTCATCGAGCGTATAATTAAATACTGTGCGTTAATTTATTGAACTATTTATTAAATTATTTATTTGACGTAATATCTTCTCTGAGAATAAATATATACAGTTCATACTCAAACATGCAGTTAAATTAAAAATTTATTTTGTACTTTTATGAACTTTCTACCATAAGTCATTACCTAAGCTTTAAGACTTAAGCCGTAGAGAAATTGACCATTCACAGTCGAATGTGAGAAGAATAATTGACTATGACTGGTCAATTTCTTACGACTTAAGACTTAAAGCTTAGGTAATGACTTGTTGTAGAACATCCATTAGACTTTCCTTTATTTTTTTCTCACTCGCGATTTTGACTCTTCCAAGCCTGAGCAACTTTTTTAAGCTCAAGTAATTTCAAGTAGCCCAATGTGGCATAACGATTCTAGAATTAGCTTTTTACACACACACACATACACGCACACATACAATCTATTAGCGCATCCATTAGTCTTTCGATACCCAACGAACCCTCGCCACTTCTTCAACTGCGTGCACAAGAACTAATGCACACGTCACTCGCTCGTAAATATCGTAAGATTTAACACGGAAACGAGCCCGCGGAATTGCCGTTCGTTCTGCACAATTGGCTTTTTAACATAAAATCGACGCGCGCTGAAGACTGACGCGAAAGTTCCACAGCGCGACGTTCGATATGTCGTTCATCCCGCGAAATGACGCCATCCGTACCGAGTCGTCAGCTCCGCAAGCACGTACTTCGGTTTGTGTCGCGCTACGCGCGGTTTAGCCGCGATCGCGGGATAGGACGATTTGCTTGTCATTTGCTATCGTCGCGCTCGATAGCGCATCCGAACTTCGAAGTATTGCTTCGATCTGCTGAAGAGCAACCACCAGATCGGACGCGGACGATTGATTCTTCTGAGATCGCTGATAATATGACGACCGACGATCTCTTCTTTACGTATATTATACGCGATAGCAATAATGCAGGAATTCCTTCTGCCATAATACACTTGCTTTGACTCTGTGACATTTATAATGCATATGTGTATGTGGGTAATGTGCAGGTGCAACCAGCATAGCGAATTAGTCTGTTCCTTCGCACGTGAAGTGAAAAAAAATAACAAAAGAAATTTATCAGTTGGTTTAACGCGAAAATTATTGTCGACTAAATGCCATTATTTTTTAAATAAATAATATGTACTTTTTTAGTATAAATATGATATATTCTTTTTTTTTTTTTTAATACTATATGTATACTTTCGAAAAAAGGGAAAAGAGAAAAATAAATTGATCGATTTAATTATATTTACATATATTTGCATATATTGCAACAAAATTGAAGGAAAATATAAAAAAATACATCGTTATAAATTTGAATAATTAAAAAAAATTATAAATTAATTATTTTGACTTTGGTAGTACTAGTGTTTACTGCACATGATAATAATACAAATATTAACTTGACAAATATCAGTTTCAATTAAAAAATAAAACAGCATTTGTGAAGTGATTTTTCAATATTAAATTTGATCTGCAAAAAGTATTATGAATGTATTAGACGTCGAGTCCCTGCAAAGAAAATTAAATTTGAAAGTAGATATGTTTAATATTTACATTTCAAATAAACTATATACGTATAAAAGTTATGTGAATAAGATTATAGTTTTAATAACACACTTTATTTATTTTATTTGTTATTATTTTTATTGTTAAAAATTAAATTTTTTAAATGATAAATTTACATTTCTTGTTCTTTTATAAGTACTTTAAACATTCAAAATAATTTATGCAAAATTTCATTGCGATTCACTGATTAATTGCATATAACAAAATAATTTATTTGTTTACTGGACCAACTAGTTCATGCATCGCAAGGTACATCGCGACGTAAATAATCTTGAATACATAATGTACTTTTACTAAAAAAGATTTTTATCATTTATTTTGTAACACATTTCCATATATTTTTATTAGAGCACAAATGAAAAGAGTACTACTATTTATTAAAATAACTTATGATCCAGTTAGTAAACCGTCACCAAATTTGTCGTATTACTTTTAAACGTGATTTAGAATAACCTGTAACTTTTTCATAATTTTGAAAATATGTATAAAACATCCTTAAATATTTTCTATGTGTGTAAAGGAGAACACAGATTTTTTATTTAGTAACAAAATTATTTGCTTTATGAATCTTTGGGAAAACGTAATAACTTTTTGGTCTTATATCGCTTTTCAATCGTTATGCAATTTCTTGTTTCTTCTTTTCATTAAAAAAATATTATTTAGCTATTGCTTGTTACTTTATCTTCAACATTCATTATTTTATTTTATTTCATATAATCTGTATGGTACATAAAGCACATTTCGCGAATACTCGACGTGATAAAATTGAGGAAAATCGCCGTTCTATGAAAGTTTCATGCGCCGGATTTCAGCGTCGAGGACATGAATGCGGCGCAAAATGACCGCGTATTGAGAGTAATCCGTGCTTTCTCGTCGCGCAAACAGATTCGCGCGTTTAACAAGATGGGAAGAATCCGTGAATCTGCAAGTTAGAAAAGTGGACCGGACAATTCGCGCGAAACGTTACAGTCTCGCGAAATGCAAAGAGACGCGTACGCGACCATAAATATGGATGATACTTAACTTCCCGCGACTCTAAGTTTGGACGGCGGCGGAGATGGCGACGATGACGACAATCGCGACGATGAATCGCGGTTATGTATGAAGCCTCATCTTTTTATCAAATCACCAACGACTTCATCATCAAGGCGCGATACTATGCCGTATAACTATGCGAAACGAGCCGAGCGGCCGACCATTTTTCTCGCTCAATCTCGAGAGAACGAGGCGCTTATCCACCAGTTTCGGAGAACAAAGGCGAAGTAGTAAGACAGCGAGCGCAGCTAGACGAGCAGAGACAAAAAGGATCGATTAAGTCGAGTGGATTTTATCGTCGGTTAACGAAGTGGGCTCCTCTATCGCCCTTCGTTCCCATTTCGCCTCGGAAACGACCGTTCCTGTAACTCCACTTCCTCGGCCGCTTCCGTTCCGAGTACTCGGGTAAATACTTTCCTCCATGGTCGTTGCGTGTTCTTATCCGTTTATATTCCTCGCTTTAGGTTCACCTGCTTCCTTCCAATGCTCCGACCGCATTTACTCGGGGCACCCACATCTCGGCTTCGTGTTATCCCGATCCAGTTCCCTGCTTTCTTTAACTCATTTAGGAAACTTCATTGAACCGTATATATACGTATATATCGTGTCAGAACGAATGCGCTTCATTGTTTCACGCTCGGTCAGAAAAAGATAGTTGACTGAGAAACATAAAGAGTCTCGGTAAAACTTGGATCGTTTGAAAAAGCTTATGTTATTCTAGTTGCCTGCGAGCGAGTTCTCGTGGATCCGTTAAAATTATATTTTGCCTCGAAATTCAACTTTCTCTTTTTAATTCGAGAAGTTTAAAATCAAAGAAACAAATTCCCAAGTAGATAAAATGACGACGAACTTCTAGAATAAATAGGACGCGATCCACTGCTAAGTTTGATTTTTTTCAAAAATGCCCAATGTCTACAGGTATTACAAATTATCAAGTCAATCAATACTGTCATCTGATTATCATATCATACTCGATCAGCAAGAGAAGGCGTCGAAAGTATTACCTTTTACGCAATTTCTGATGCCCAAAAAATTATCATAATTCGGCAGTTACCAAAATATTCCCAATCATCGTCAAGGACGACGTGGTACATATAACATCGTTTATGTCAATCCAAAAAAAGTTTCCCACGGTATTTAAATTAATGATAATCGTGTTCAGATGAGACGCACGAGTCATCGACTTGTCTGATGGGAGAGACGCATTAATGAGACGAACGGAAACGTATCTTTTCAACGCTATCCGACGATCAAGGCCTGGATAAATTCGTGCCCATAGTCTAGTAAGAAGTCTACAAATTGTCGGCTCCCCCGCCTTTCCCGATGCCGTCTTTCCCAGCACGATCGAACACGGAAGAAAACTCGAGCAGATAAAAAGGCGAATTCTCGCGTCGTCGGTTGCCCTCGGGCTACCGTGGCGTAGGTTTTAGGTTGATACTAACGATCCACCTCTCTCCCGGTCGAAAAACCACCTGTCGAATCCAACAGAACGATGCTCTGCCGGCCGCGGTTATAGATTACAGCCGGATAAAAGCCGACGCGTCAGCGGATAACCCGCGGAGATACGGGAGCGAAAACGGAATCGACGACACGACGACGTTCGATCGAAGAGGCAAATGTCCTCCTTCGATGAAACATTTCGTGGGAGGAAGGAGCGAAATCAACGTCGGTAAATCAGCGATAACGTCGAGTCGCCTGAGTCGCCTCGGAGTCGTTTGAGACTCGAGATACAAAAAGAGGATACCGTACCGTAGTAGGGAAAGGAGTTAGCGAGTAACGATGTAACTTCCGACCTGAGAAATCCACCGTAGCGATATTTCAAGCGCGCTTAATTGATGCAGCTCGAGGGTCGAAACACCACCGGTAATTCTACCCTCCACGCGATTTTATCACAATTTTATCGCTCGCGCGAGAGTTAGGGGTGGAAAGATGACTGTTTTAAATTTTTACTTTGTTCCACAAGCAACCAGAAGAAACAGCAATAAATTTTTAACGACGAACATAAAATAGCATCCTTTATAATGTCATTGAAAAAGAAAGAACAGCTGCTCATTCTTTACGAACAATATATGGCTCCGTTTAATTTATCCAAAGTGATTGCCCCATTATTCAAAATTAATCTATTTAAACTTGTTTAGTTAATTACATTGTTGAGAAGATTTAAATCAAAAAGATTTAAATAAGCGAAGAAGGCGATATTTGGCTGAAACAAATACTTAGTACACTTGATGCTTAATAATATCGTCATTTTTTACAAGCAACGCAGTTAACTTGAAGTTGTGTTCAAGATCGGACTTAAACAAATAATCAGTGCGCAGTTTGCTTGAACTGAAAGTTGAACTGAAAGTTCAAGCAAACTGCGCACTGATTATTTGTCGATCTCGAAACGTAACTCTAAGCTAAAGTTGGAGTACGTAATATAATAAATTAAACTGACAAGCAATTTAACAATAAATGACGCTATAATGAGCATTTTTAAAACACTGTAAAGAATTTGACGAGATTTAATTGTATCACACATTTGATCATAATTATACAATTGTATTTTAATTCGACAAATTTTGAACTTTTGAAATATATTGTGCAAATAAAATTTCGCTTATGAGAACATATTTGGCTTCATATCGTGCGCTTGAAATATCGGACGCCGAGACCGTCTTGAATGACATTGTGTATCTTTTTTATTGTTATCCATCTAGCGTCAGAAGTATCGTAAGCGAAATACACGAGAAATGCATATCTCGCTTAAACGTGTATACGTGTGCTACGTCAGCCGTTCTTCAGAGTTTAAGCTTAATGTACTGCTAACCTCCGTGAAAACTTTCTACGTCTAGCACTGTCGCATTTTAGCCGAGGGTAATTCTTGAGAGCTCTCACAGCTAATATATGTATTATGTGACTGCATTAAATGGATTTTGTGCGGCACATCATAAGAATGATAAATACAGGATGTCCAAAGAGCTTGCAAATACCACGAGTTATTAAACATTCCGTATAAACATGCAAAATACATGCCCCGATAAAAACAGGTTTGCCTGATAGAGAAGAAAAACAAGACATAGAATAATCGAAAAAAAACATACAGTTAAATATTGACGTTTGCATTATGTGTTTATGCTTTTATCAATGTTCATGAAAACGTATAAATAAAGGAATCGAAGAGCAATACAAGGCAAGTGGATGCTGCAAATAAAATTCTCATAGTGCAAATAAAACAATTTCAGTATAATTTCAGTAATCTCGATCTCTTAATATATCTCTTAATAATTTTGATTCTGGTTATAAATCACTTGTATCTTATAAATTAATTTGTAAATCAAATTGCGAATCGCCATTCTATCTCCTATACTGTTCTCTCCTCTCTCTTCATTTCATACAAACTTTTTCCTTTTATTGTATTAAGTTTAATTGAACGTATTAAATTATCTCTTCTAACTTATATTTTATTTATCCGGTCTTTTATAGCAGCAGCAGCAGCAGCAGCAGCATTGCTGATGTCTCGCTATTTATATAATATTTATATAATATTTACTTACTACTAAGTGCACAATAAATCACATTAAAATTCAATCATTTATAATATTCGTTAACTCTTTAATAATTCACAAAGCAGTGAACGATAACACGTGAAACCGTAATTCTAATTCTTCTTGCTGGACGAAGAGCCAACGAGTATCAAAGTTTGCTTTCAAAACAAGACTGGGCTTTAATGAAATTGTACGTCTTCGCATGAAAAAGGAGAAAAGGTATAATTGCAATTACTCTTAATTTATACGTGCCGTGTCAGATCCATTGTCTTCGAAAACCCTCGTAGGGGAATATATGTATCTGCTTCGCGTTGAGACGTAGCATCCACGGTGCACAGTTGGCGTCATTAGGGTCTGAAGAGCCACGGGGGGTTAAGCGTTCGCGTGATCAACGTGTGGCGGCCAAGTGTAACTGTATACACGGCGATATTCCACGGATATGCATTTCCCGTGACGCGGGAGGACCTCGAGGAGGCGTATTCGTATGTATGACACGTACACCACCGGGTAGGTACACGTGGGAAGTGATTAGTCCGACGGCGCGGCCACGGAATTAAGATTTCCGCGGTTACGTACGGCGTGTAAGTAACCTTAGAAGGCAACGGACGAACTTTGGCGCAACAATAACGAAGGCAAGAGGGGCAAACGGCAGGAAGACACGTGGGAACACGGCGTAACGTTCCCATTATTAAACGCACGGTTATTATAATCACGGTTGACGTTAAAAAAAAAAGGGGGAATATACCCCGCTCGGGTGGAACAATAGCGTGCGATTGGTCGCGCGCGTTTCTCCCCCTCTCGTCTTTTTTACGTTAGAAATCAGATTAGCATCTCGCGGAGATGGACGCGATTACGGAAGGAAAACACCAAAAACGGGATACCGTTGATTATCGTGGCGGTCTGTTGAAAAGGCTAGGAAGGTAAGAAGGTTATTCTTATTCTGTGTTAAAAATTGTGCGAAAATTATGTTGAAGCTCTTTCAAAGCGGTCTATTTAGTCACTTTAAACGACAATCATCTTTTACGTCAAATTACATATTGAAATTATTTATAGTTATTGACAAGTTGGACGGTTTCAAGCGGTTCCTTGTAACTATCCAATTATGAGAGAAACCGAGCGCTGTCGACAGAATTCGACATTCCAAAATTCGGCGGTATAATGCGCTGATATTCGTCGGTATATTGAGTTACTGACCGCATGGTATTGTGGTTTAGCCGCGCTTTGTAGCAACGCGAAACGATAGAATATCGTCTCCACCAAAAGCGAGGCAAAAATACAATTACTGAGCACATGCCGACTGTTCCCCGATTCTATAATCCGATTATTACACACGGATATTCATCGTACGCCGGAGAATTCGGAGCAGATAGGCAATACTGATAGCTCGAAGCTGTTATCTCTCGATCACGAACAAAAGCCGCCGCGTAGCTTCTGCAAACTTACCGTAGATCGAAGAAAATGCGCCAAGTATTACGTCTTGGCGAATAGATTGCAAGTAAGGCAAGTGATCGACACAGCGTGTATTGAGCGAAGTTTTTTGGTACCTATTTGTGTGACTATAATTGTACCATAATTATTGTTATTGTTGCTATAATGTCAGTGATGCACTTGTCTTATGTATTATGTGATATGTGACGCTCAAGATTTTTCTATCTGTTTTATTCGCTTGTTGCGAATATTGTTATCTACTGGTTGACTTCGCAATACAGCAGTCTTGTTAGTGTTCTGCCATTTGCTGTATGTATTTGTATTGCAATAAAGGATAATAATAATAATAATGAAGGATACCAAAAAGGAAAAAGTCAAACTTGAACTCTGAAAATTGGAGTCAAATCTTATTTGGTTCAGAATTGTACCATGTTTAAAATATCTTATTGTATAGCTGTCACCGAAAATGGCTATAAATATAATTATTATTATTACAAAAATGGTTGCCATATAAAATAAGCCTCATAAAATGATTATAAATTATATATATAGTGAATGCAAAAAGTATTCATACAGAGAAAATATTTTTTAAAAGAACTTTATTTTTAAAAAGTAAATATTATTCAGCGAGAAATGAGTCATCGAATTGATGTCAAATTGATATAAATATGATGATTTCAACATCAATTTGATGTCGATTCGATGTTTAATTGACGATCATTTCTTATTGGATAATTAATAATTTATTTATAAAGAATAAAATAGAGAGAGACTGTATATTTCTTAAAATTATAATATATATATCAAAAAGATGTGTATTAATTATACAAAATATATCATCTGAAAAATAAGCGAAAATTAATAATTGTATTGTTTGAATGCTCAAAAAATATTCGTACAAACGAGAAATTTAGCTTCTAAAATCAGGCATACATGCGAAGCTCGTTTGTTTATGTTAGAACAAAATGTATTCGTTGTATAAAATTGCTAATTAATTAAATTTATTTTCAAATAAGATTTTTTTGTAACAAATTTCCTTGTACGAATACTTTTTGTTCTCACTGTAGCTAGATTATGATATTGCAATCATTTTTTAGTAATAATTATATTTACAATCAATTTCGATGCAACTATATGTATTTTTTAGAACTGGAAATATAATTATTATACTAACAATATAGTAGTAATAATTATGGTATTATCATGTAATTATAATCATAAGTATTAAAAACTTTTCTTTTAACATCAATAATGACAATTTCCAATTATATTAATGATACTTGCTAATAAATATACTCAAATATTCAAAAGATTTATATGAATACACTGAAAAGAAAGTTTGCATTAATTGGAATTCTGATTGAAAACGGACAAATCAGAATATTCTGTGATTGAATCTATTATAATTTTAAAATAACCAAAATTTTGATTGACGTGATCGTTCATTTTTAGCTAGAATTTTTTCTCAGTATATAAATGAGAAACAGACATATACGAGATACCTCTTATTAAATTTTGATCCGTAAAATCGGACATGTAATTTTAAATCAGTAATACGCTATAATCTACATATATATGTATATATGTCACATCTATATTATTACAAAATGAGATAAAATGATTATATTAAAGTTAATTAATAATACATTAATGAGTATATTAAAGTTAATTAATAGTATATTATTAATTCAAGATATTAAAATATAGTAACTTCTCACAGGCAGATAAAAATTCTGAAATTTCCAAACTTAAATGAAGAGAATTGCTTTCTTCTCGTTAGAAGAAATATACAAAGTTTCAAAGTCCATTTAGTAGTCCATTTTACAAAGAGTGCCCTAAAACACGTTCCTAAAAGTAGTCATAACAGGTGTGCCTAGACACCTGTCTAGAATGTACGACAAAGAAGTTACATTAGACACTCATCGACGCCGCTTCGCATATACAAAAACTTCCTCTTGACGTTCAATGTATAATATATAAAGCTTCGCAGCTGTAAAATTGTATTTCAGTATGTGTATTATACATTTGCTTTGCGCGTTGTCTCAGACAGGAATCCGATACCGAGTACGCCATCTCGATATTATCAGCGATGATCGCGATGCCGCTACCGGTGGCGAAGGGAGAAGGGCAACGGGAGGTCCATTCCTCCCGCGAAGCGAAGGGCACGCACACAGGCGAGATATTCGTCCTTTAAGTTCTTCACTGCGGTTCTCCGACGGGACAAAGGAGAGCGGCGTTTTGTACGCTGTGAGATTGGCTTCTGCGGATGATAGCCCCAGGCCCCCCTCTCTTTCCTATGGACAAGTTATATCGGATAATGGGCTACACCGGTGTGTGTACGATCGGCAGGATTGCAAGAGAAGGAACGGCGCACACGAGTAGCTGGGATAAGGATGGAAGAAACAGTTCGCGTGGTGAAACGATCGTGAGAGAACAGGGCGAAGGAGAAAGAAAGACGGGACCAACTTGCTCATTCGCTCCAGCGGCATCAGCATCAGCATCAGCATCAGCATCAGCAGCAGCAGCAGCAGCAGCAGCAGCAGCAGCAGCAGCAGCAGCAGCAGCAGCAGCAGCAGCAGCAGCGACAGCAGAAGAAGAAGAAGAAGAAGAAGAAGTAGTAGAAGAAGAAGAAGAAAAGACGCGGAACACGCTTGCCTGCTCCAAAAGAAAAGAGCAAATCAAGTTTAAGGGAGAGGAGCTCGAAGAGGGGGAGCGAATGGAGCAGAAGGAACGAAATAGCCTGCTGGCTGGTTCGAAGAGAAAAGGAAGAGATGTAGAAAAAGATGGAGAGCGCGCGCGTGTGCGGAGCGGCCGTAACTGATGAACGGTGTGCAGTGCAGCTGCAGGTGCATCGGGCCGGTCGCTCGACGTTCGCGTGGCGAGCGACGAGGATGGAGAGTCGCGTGGCCGACGAGGAGCGGCGATAATGGGAAGAACCGGTTCCAGACCGACCGGCAGCTTCTTCGTTACAGGCCATCTTGGTCCCTCCAATTCTCTCTTTCTCTCCCCTCCCTCTCCCTCTCCCTCTCTCTATCTCTCTTTCTTCTGCACGCTACTCCATTGATTCCTCTGCCCTGGGTCTTCGTCATCGTCCCTCGTTTTGTGTCTCCTTTTCGCCATTACACTCTCCTCTCCGCCGGGACTACGTCCGGTCGTCCCCGCTTCCCTCCTCTCATCTCGTCTCGTCTCGTCTCGTCTCGTCATGTCTTTTCTCTCTTCTTCACGCGCCGGTTAGCCAAACGTTAGCAAAACCACGTCGGCGGCAGCGGCTTTTCTACCGTTCAACCCGACCTCACTAGTTCCATCGAGATGGTAGTTTCTTCACTCCGTTATCTTCATCGTATCGAACATCGCTACGCTCATCGCATTTTCTACTTCGATTTTTAATTACGATTTTTAGTTCAATGACACGTAAATTCTAAATGACTTTGCGAGAGGATGTCTCATTAAGACTTTTTACGTTACTCTGCATATTACAGCAAGTCAAGATTATCATAGAATATGAACATTTTCTTATGCTTTACACTGTTGCTATTATTATTATTATTTATGTTATTACTACGATTGTATTAATTGTAATGTACTTTTATTTTAATTCTGAAATAATATTGGGTTGAAATAAAAGTTCGTCTGTAGCACAATAAACTTCAAAATTCAAGTAACTTCGTTAAAAATGAATAAAATTTTAATTGAAAAAAATCTTAAAATCTTTTCTTTCGAAAGGTTACTGTATCTTTTGAATTTTTGCAAATATGACACTTTTTTTTTACATATAAAAAACAAAATTTTCTTCTCAATATTTTGTGGGTGTAAAAAAAGCTTACAAAAATTTTCGACTTTCTAATGTAAAAGTTTAAAATATAAAATCGTCTTTTTTAAAAATGCTCTTAAGACATTTTGTTACTAAGTAATTACGGATTAAATAAATACAGCATTTATCTTTAATTGTTCATAACTCCATTAAAATTCCATTAATACCGCCATTCAAAAAGCACATTCTTTAAACTAAAACTTTGATCTGCAGAATTGCCACAAATATGTGGCCATGTTACAAATGAAGTGCTACGAACTTTTGTTCCGATCCAATATTTTTTCCAGTAAATAATATAAATGAAACTTTTTATTAGTCATTTATGATAAATCTTAATTTATTAAACCTGTCGGAAAATTCTTCCAATTTTCAGTTACGAACAATTAAATTCGCAACAATGAGACATTGTTTTTCTTAGTTTAACCTTCAGTGTAATTCATTGAATGAAAATAAAGGCAACGGTAAGACATCCTTTATGTACAAATAGAATTAGCAGAAAAGCGTAGAACAGTAACTAAATTGCTTGACGGGAGAGAATTAAAGAGCAAGTAGTTCGTTGATTCGCGCTCGGACTAAGGTTTATCATTTAAACGAAGCGCTCGCCTTCGTAAAGAGGGTAATGGCCGCGCAGAAAAGAAACTGCAGCGAAAGTATGCGAAGAAACCGGCATTAACTCGGTCTTGGAAAAACGAGGCGCGAGTTGCGAGATACGCCTTTCCCGTCGCAAAAATCCGCTCGCACTCGTGAGAACTTAAAGTCAAATGATATTATATATTATCGTCCGTTATATAGAAATTATCCATCCGTTATATAAAAACGAGCACGAGCCCGAATAAAGAAACTGCGGACGGACAAATGAAACCGGTGCTGAGATATACCGTAACGGTAATTTTTAAGCTGCCGGAAGTCTTTATGTAAGATTAATCCTTAATGCGCAATCACTTTAATGCACAGATCGATGAGCAGATTTACAATAGTTAGTTTTTCCTCTTTAAGCCGAGTCGAGTATCCTTCTCTACTTAAAATATAAAGATAGTTAAAGTGATTTATATTTTTATTTTTAAATCAGGCATATTTAAAAATCAATTTTGTAAGTACAAAATATACCTCAATAATTTTTGAATAAATAAAAAAAAATTATAAATCCTTTAAACATAATAAGTAAAACTTAATTTTATTAGATGAATAATACTATTAATTTTTGGATTATATTGTTGTTAATACGTAATTCGTCATAAAAAAAAATTAAAAGTAAAACTCTCCGAGTTACGATTGCATTTTGATTTGTGTACACAAGACACGTTTGAAGAACCAAATATTTTTAAAGTTCATTTTAAACTGCAATTGCCAATTGGGGTTTCTCGTTCGTCACGGCGCGCAGAAAGCAATCGTTGCAATCGCGCTTGATTCCAACGTCCTGAAACTCGTCGGAAATGTCGCCACGAACATTCCGTAGAAAGATATATCGTTTCTGGTGGTGTAAGATCAAGACAATATTGTTTCACGAGAAATTTCGAGCAATTAGAGTTAACGGACGTCCGTAAAGCCAAAACTATCGTAGAATTGTAAATTTTTTTATATGATCTTTTAAAAACGACGAACCGTCGAAGATTTTCAAAAGGAAATATAAGGGATAAAAAGAACGCGTAAAGTCTTGAAACACCGAAAAAAAAATATACTCTTAAAAATTTTAAATACACATTCAATATAAAATTTTTTTCTATTACTTTTGACAAAAAGTACTTGAAAATTAAGGAGAGAAAACGTAATAAATTAATGATAGGTTAATCGCGAGAATTATTTAATCCATTGAGCAAAAATCATTTCCGCTATGCGCCCGCGCGAGCAATGCATTCGAAAATTTTGCAAAGAGGTAATTCGACTGGCATAATAAATCCAGCGCACGAGATGGACCGGGCGGACAATCGAAAATGCAGAGAAATGGAAAGGACGATCGGGAGGAGGAACAGGAGGACACTGAGAGACGGACGCGCATATTTTCTACTCCTATAACTATCGACTGCCGTCGATCGAGTGACGCGTACAGAGACGGATCGAGTTTTCAGAGCTCCGGATTTCCTTTCTCACAGTACAGCAATCCGAGAGTGAGGTCAGGTGATATATAAGCGACGCTTATATGTCAGTGAAAAATAGAGATAGAGATAGACAGATGGATAAATAAATAAATAAATAAATAGATAGATAGATAGATATATAGATAGATATAGATAGATGGATAGACAAATAGATAGACAGACAGACAGGCAGACAGATAGATAGATAGATAGATAGATATCTAGATAGACAAATAGATAAATAGATAGATAGATATCTAGATAGACAAATAGATAAATAGATAGACAGATAGATAGATAGAGAGAGAGATAGAGAACAAAGATAAATGGAGATGTACAGAAAGAGAATGGGAGTCAATCGGATTGCTCACAATCGCGTACAACGTATGTATTTCGCATCAAAGTGCGTTTGCGCTCCCGGAACCCTTTTAATTGACGACGATACCGATACCCGATTTGCCTCGATACTCTGCGTTCGTCCGATTCTGATCGAACACCACGGTCTAATGCCTCGCGATTCGTGCTTATTTTATATCCGCTTCATAGCGTAATCTACGGATTAACAATCTCGAGGTAGGAAATTATGCAATAGGCAAATAGAGCAACGAGCACCAGCTATATGTGAATGATGTATATGGATGAATATCTTGGCGCTTTATACCAAAGACCGTTTCCCTTCTTCCATAATCAATGAGATTAATAATTAATAAACACGAGTCTCGAATGCGACGACAATGCCTCCATTCAGTAAAATGATGGATAATGTAATTTTATCTTTCAATTATAGATACTTTTTATTTTTAAGTTAAAACGTTCCCTTTCAATTAAAAAGTATATATGTGATATTCAAGAGAATAAACCAAACTTAGATCGGTTCATAGTCGATTCTTACAAGTATATTTCAGATTGTCTTAAGTACAGTCTTAAGATGTCATAAGCCAATCAGAGGGCCGATTAGCATCTTAAGACATTACTTAAGACGATCTTGAAATAAAAACGGACTATAACAGTCGGTCATAAAGAATTATATCGTTTTTCAGTCATAAATAATTCTTATTTTTAAATTAGAATTGTCTTTCCCTTTTTATACCTTCAAATTAGAAAGTACACGGTTCATACCTAAATATAAATCTTTTGTTTCAATTTTGATTCAAAAGAATTAACCTTAAACTGAAGAAACCTTAAAATAGAAGTCATCCGATATCTCTCTTTTTCCATCTAATTGAGATATTTTTGAAGAATCAATTGTGTGCACTGCCTTAACCGTTTACCATAAAAGCGTTGATACGAATAAAGCTACGTGTATAATCCTACCGTTCTTACTCTAATCGAATTACAAAAACGCGTCGATATGAATAAAGAGAATGTTAGAATCCTAAGAGAAAGCCATTCGCATCTAGAAGTAACAGGTTGTAGTACCGAATGCAACGAGAGAAACGCGAGAATAAAAAGTAGATTTACCGTCTTTGAATGCAAATGCTTCGATAAGAATGCAGTTGCCGGATTGGTTCGGTTCAGTTTGCAATACTCGCGAGATTCGGATCGGGACTGGGTCAAGTTCGAAGGGAACTTAATGGACTGGCATTGGCGCGAGAATTACGAACGCTGGATGCACGTCTGCGTGCGCGTTTACACAGCTTGTTTAACTTTGTCGTTGATAAACTAAGCAACGTGATTAATTTATAAACAGCACCCATGCGGAAACACATTCGAGTCGCATCGCGTCGCATTCCATCGTGAAGCATCAGTTCTCGGTTAGGCGTTATCACCAAAACTTGGTCGGTTACACATAGTTCCCCCTAGGATACAATACTTAGGTTCGCCGCCAGACGTCCTGACATCCAGAGACGACGATATGTTTTCCCGGATTCGTACCGCATTGTAATGTCGGTCTCAATCACGGTTCATCATAGAATCTGTCGCGACATGACGCGAAAGGTTGGAAATCGAGTTTTTGCCCGCGCCTGCTTTGCTTAGAAAAAGAGATAGCCCGGAATCCGAAGGCGTGAAGGAAGGAAAGGAAGTGGACGGTTAGTTCCAGAACTTCTTCGTGGGAACATCGTTAGAAGGAAATGACAACGCAGCAAAACTAGTCAAGGTCTACTAAAAGGTTGAGGTTCAATGATTAACCCTGAATTATTGCATGCAGACAAGAAACATCCATTAATTATAATTAATCGATTGATAAAAATAAAGAGAAAGTTAAGTAATAAGCGTACATATTGTTTTTTTTTTTAATCCCTTCTCTGGATCTGTTTGTAAGAAGAACTGATGTTAAAAAGCGTGACGCGACGGAAAGTAATATCAATTTAGTTAATAACAATTATATAATATTATGTACACGGTCCCTAATCTAGTTTAGCAACTTTCATTACATCAGATCTCACTCCAGGTCGTTAAAGTATCGCCCTCAAAGCCTTGAACGTTCCGTATTCCCCCGCTTCCTGTCAAATCCCATCGGCTACGGCCTTTTTCGCCGATAGCGGGGTAAGAAAGACGGCGATAAAATTAGCCGACGTAAAGTCGTTCAGGAACGGTGAACTGAACGCCGCCCTTCGCGTGTGTTATCTCGCCGATTTTATGAGGTCGGAATACGCTCTCGTGATTCCGCGCTGGCGTTCGAACGTGACGGAAATATTATCGCGCGCAGGCACTTAGAAATTGCTCGTTTGTTTGCACATACATACACACGTACACACACATATACATAGAGAATATGCGGGGTCGCCTAACGCGCGGCAATCACCTACGTTCGATCGTTCTGTCTCTCGCTCTCTCTCTCTCTCTCTTCCCTCGGTACAACTTTTGAGTCGTGCACTCATGGCAGATCTCTACGGCGAAACTATTGGCAATCCGGTAAGACCCGGACACACGAGAGTCAATGACAAAATAAGCGCCGCTCATAACCCAGGCGGTGTTATTATCGGATTTTCATAAAGCCGATCAAAGACCGAGTGTCGTGAAAAAGCAAGCATACGCCACCGTCATCCTGCGATCCTGGACCAAGTCTCTCTCCGGCACTCTATCTCGTCGTCTGTCTTTCTCTCCGGTTGTGCACACATGTGTGCCGACGGTGGAAGTTGCCTTTTGGCTACTCTGGACACCCCTTATATAAATTGCTTACACTTCCACGTGGCGACTGCCACGAACGGTCGTTTTAAAAATGTATGCGGTGCGCCGCGAGTGATTTGTTGCTACTTACTTTTAAGTGCTTTTTGGTGTACCCGGTGTTTGTTGATGTTGTAAATTTTGCAAGGTTAGCGCGTTGACAGTTCTAACGATATTACAAAATATAGGTATCGAGAGCCGGGGGTAACGGATTTGATTTTTTAGGAATAATTTAACAGAAAAAAAGTTTTGATCTTTCTCTCTCTCTCTCTCTCTCTCTCTCTCTCTCTCTCTCTCTCTCTCTCTCTCCATATATATATATATATATATATATATATAGTTTCGATAAAAGCTAAAATAAATAAGACAACTTCGTTTAACGTCCGTTATTTAAAGTTAAAATGGTTTGACAAATTAAATCCCTTGATAAAACGAAACTTTTAGATCACCGTTTTAGTACTTGAGTAAAAATTCAATTCGAGACTTAGCTGCCACAATATTTAACGATGGGATGCAGAAAATTGAGATCGGTTAAAAAACAAAAAAAAACTTCAATTAAGAGCGAAGAAAAGTCGACCTGCGCGAGAAAAAGCTTGATCATTCAATTTCTCACGACGAGTTTTTGAGAACTCCGCAATGCGAGCAACTTAATGCGAACAGCACATATCCGTGAAGGAAAAACGGAACCATATTCTTTGAGTCATCGTTCTAATACTTGTTAAGTAAAAATTCAATCCGAGACTTAGCCGCCAGCAATATTTAACGGCGGGATGCAGAAAATTGAGGTCGATTCAAAAAGAAACTTCAATTAGATGAAGAAAAATCGAGCTGCAGAGAAAACAAATTCGATCATTCGATTTCTCGCGACGAGTTTTTAAGAAGCTTGCAGACGCGAGGCGAGAGCGGCTTAATGCAAATGCAGCGTGCATCCGTAAGAAAAAAAAGTGCGCGTAAGATCTCGCCAGGCCAATCCTCGGGTGCGACATAACGGACCGATGTCTCTCTCGGAAGATGCGAATGGGGATGCACATGGTGCATCTCTCGCGATATTCTTCTTCTTCTTCTTCATAAAGAACATGTGGTCGCAGTGTGTGTCCGCGCCCTCGGAGGTTTGTATCAGCCTTCGTGTCTTCGTGTCTTCGTGTATGCAGCCTCCCGTACTTCCTCCCCCTTTCCCGCTCTACCCTCCACTTCTCGCTCATTTTCTCTGCATGTCGTAGTCGAGGAGACTATTCTCCCGCAAAGATGCAACATCTGTGCATCGCACGGTGACATTCCGTCCTACGTTCCTACAGAACGAATCTATCGAGCGTCCGTTGTATGACGAACGAAGGAACGAAGGGTTCCCGTCGGGACGGACGATATTTTTCGAGAAAATATCGGGAATTTTATTCCAACATCGAAAATAAATTCCTCCCCCTTGTTTCGGAAGAAGAAACGGATTTCATTTCTTTTCAACAAGGGAGAGCTGATTTCCAATCTCTTTTAACTGCAAATCGATTCATTGCCTCTTTTCCCCCCCCCCCCCTCGCTATTCCTATATTTGAAAATTGGAGGATCGGATCGGAAGAGAAAATATCGAAAATTTTGCGCGAACATTTATTCCTAGAAATTGGAGACTTAATGCTTCCCCTCATTTTTACCGTCGGTTTTGACTCGTCAAATCGAAACATACAATATTTTATCGTAAAATTACATAATAAAAAATTTTATCATAAAATCATCATAATATTCTACATAAAATTGGAAATTTACTTTTTACTAAAACCACTTTACCGCTTCGATAAGAAAACAATTACTTTTTTATATAAACGGGCATTACCCGGCTTATGCTCTTAAAACCAAATATGTGTAGAAAATTCGCCGATGAAAATTTTTCAAAAAAAATCTATTCTAGTAAGAATTTTATCGCTGGTCCACCGTTATCCGCACTGGTTGGAAACTCAAGTTATTGCAAGGGAAAATCGCACGATAGGAACAAACAGTTCCTCTTTCATGACCGAGGACGAAAGTTCCATAAACGGGCGCGACCCTTCTTTAAAGCATCGATGGAAATCGATCGATAAACTATGCGGCTTTCGCGAGCCTTTTTCCCTCGAGCATAAAGTGCACCCGTGCGACCGCGACGGTATCCACAGTTGGAAAATCCGGCTGCATAAGAAGTCGGATCGTTATAAAACCGCCGCGACGAATCGCTTATACAGCAAAGATCATAGATTATCCGGCGCTTATATCGGGACAAGTTGGACACTTCGAAAACCAGATGGTTACATCTCTCTCGCTTTCTTTGCGGCATTCTCTTGTGTATTCTTTTGCCATTCTGCTGCGGCTTTCCGAGGCGTCGAGGGTCCGTTTTTTAACACTTCGAAATCTCATGAAAAATAACCACATATTTTCTCCCGGACGCACCGTCGCGTCGCGTTGCCCGACGCCGGCCGTTAAATCTATCCTTCAGCTAATCCCAAGGGAGATTTACCTGCACGGGAAATCTAAATTCGAAACTCGGTTACCATTCAGAGAGAGATTGACTGTTGGAAATTATAAAATTGAGAAGATGCATAAACCAACAGCCTCGAAATATCCCTCGAGAAATAACGTAATAAATCTATTTGACAATAGACATAAATGCACATATCAATATATTTCTTATTGTGATGTGCCAACATATTTTAATCATTCCTCAACTGTCAAAATTGTCGGGATTGTTGCAAATTCTTTATCTCTAAATTCCTTATCTTTTCTCAGACAAAATTTGATTTTTCTTAATGCTTTCAACAACATTTTGAAATTTTTTTTATTTTCGTCTTGATTTGGAAACCAACAAATATTTTGTTAGGAGAGCAATTTACTATAGCAATGTAAATTGATGTTCGCTGACACTGCTTGCATTTAATTGTTAAATTAATAATATTTCAAAACTTAGATGTAATATATGCATATTAAACTTCCTTAAAGAATTTTAATTTTCCATTTTGCAAAATTTCCCTGACATTTCCTTCCTTTTGTGAAAACGAATGACTGCAAATCTAAGTCTATATTGAAAATCCCACTCAAATATCATTTTATTCTTGTTGTCGTACAAGAAATGATATCAAAAAATGAACTACTCAGTTAGGAACACGTGTATATCAAAGTGTACTAATACATACTTTATGGAATATTATATTAATATTGACGCATCCATTTTCTCATTTGCTATCAAATCCATGTTACTTCGTGGATATATCACGTCCTCACTCATTGGATACTGTCAATGTTGACGAATATTGCAAAACAGAGAACGATCGATGTTTTCCTTCACGTTCGATTGACGTGGCATTCAATCTCTCAGAAGGTGTCTTAGCTGGGACCATCGTATCGAGCTGGGACTACAGGTTCGATGAAATTTAATAAAAACATCGAACGCTACGCGCGACGACAACGAAAATGAACAATTATCGTCGTATCAGGAATTATAAAATAGTTCGGGGGAAAGTTTAACGAAGTTTCAAACATGGCAGCGTGATCGAACATGAGGATGTACAAGGCTGTTCTGGAAGGAACAGGAAATGCCGAGTTTGGGGCATGACAACAAATTCTTGAAAACTCATTTAACGAGAAAACCGGTGTTGGAAAGGAAGAATTGAACGATCGAGGAAACGAGAGAAAGGGAAGAGAAATCGGAAAAGGGGAAAAAGAGAGATGAAAAAAATAGAATTCGCGCATGATAGACGTATCCCCGATGAATACCAATGATCCCGCACGACCTGTCAATCACGACGAAGAGTTATCAGACATGCCTACGAACAAAGACGCGCCTCGCACGTCAGCGGGTCAATTGCGTTTAATTGAACCAGCAGAATCGAATTGGCACGATCCAATTATCTATCGGCCCTACGATTCTTGTATGTTCCCATTCTCGGAACGGTTATTCCCTCCGCTGCCCTGGTATCTTTCATACATTCCACCGAAACTCGTAAGGAAATATCGTCCATGTCAATAATGTGATTAGAATTGCTAAGTCTTTTTCTCGACGGTGGCTTCTTTCATTTTTACTAACGTCGGACATACCAATCTATTTAACAATAAAATATTTTTTTAGTTACCTACTCTTAACTAGTAAGCTTATAATTTTCTTCATATAATGTTACAAAAATTTAAATGTCAAAACAACGTATAGTTACTAATATAATTGACTGGCGACTAACTGATAAGGCATTTATCACTTGAATAATTTTACATATAAATATTATTTTCTCGCGTATGTGTGAAATATGACTTTAAATATATCCCAAAGATAAGTATTATTTATTCACACTCTCTAAAAGTGAATCAATAACTTCAGTGCTACATTTATAACTAATGTAATCATGAGTAAATATTTACTATTTTTTGGTAATAGTACATTCACTTTTTGACAACATATACATAAAAAAAGCTTACAGCGGAAGATGTATTAACGATGGAAAATTAAAGGGCAGAATTTATCGAACTGTACGTTATCAAAACTGTATGAAGAGCTATACTAAAATGATACTTTGGGATTCCGCGCCTGACGTTGTCACCAATGCGCTATCGGTTAGAAAAATGAGAAATGAATTATGACAGACCGATCCGTCGGCAGGCCATCGACTTCGCATACAAACGAAGACGCATGTCGCCGGACGAATTTTATTCACATCAAATCCGAGTACCAATTGACACGTGGAATTAACCCCAATTGCCACGTGTCAATCACCGTTTAACTCCTCCTCGACGGCCGCCGACTCGAGTGGAGGAACCAAGAAGTTCAGAACCAAGAAGGTGTCGCAGGTTACATGTATACCTACATATAATGTAGCACGTGCGTGTACATGTACCTACGCCCATGCAATGTCTGGGGGCCTTCTTACCTCCTCGGCAAATTTACGCCGTAATTATTCAACGCGTTTGTTTCCGCCTTCTGCTGTTAGCTGGCAGTATTTATTAAGGCATGTTCCGCCCTTTAATATCTTTGATGCGAACAAATATCTATTAACGTGCACAGAAGCAGAATACCGGTACGTGTATTGCGATCATCCGTAGTCGTGTGTTTGCGCGAATCCTGTATTTTACGCTCGCTTACGACGCTGTCCCTTACGAAGATATATAGAATGAAGAATACACGGCAATCTACATACACGGTATCCTATATTTGATTATGTAGAGTATTCTGCAAGCCTTTATTGAATCATAAAATAATTCCAACAATATGTAGATACAATAGTCTACGTATATTCTCTAAAATTACGTGCCCACAAAATATTTCTTCTACACAATTGAAATTAAAGACGGAAGATAGAATACAGTCCGAGAAAAGTTTCTTCGGTTAAAAACAAATTTATTTATGTGTGAATCAAAAGGAACATTTGTGCATTGCTATACGATTAAAGAAAAGTTTCTTTGATTTGAACGTCATTTCTTAAAATCAAGTAAATTTGTATTTCCTTCAAAGGTATTTTCACTTCAACTTAAAAAATCAACAAACGAAACGGTTTCTTCAATTTTAACATAAGTCTTCTCTAAATCTATTTTTCTCTAATATCTATCACAACTTCTTAATCTTTTCAATATTAAATTATTGCATATAATTTTTCAAATTTCTTCGCAATTTTTCAATATCAAATACATCGTTATTATGTTTAATCTTTATAAAAATTTCTTAAATTTTAGATGTCAATACAGCTTCATATTTATTAACATCTTCATATCTTAAATAAAATTTCTCTAATTCAATATTTAATAATATTATCTCAAAAAAAGTACAGAAAATAAGATGCCCATAATAACAATTTCCTAGATCGATTGTAGATTCTAGATTTCTGACGTACGCGACATGTAGATTATTATCTCCGTGATAAGCTACAATTGCCTCGTTTCAGAGAAAAGCATAAAGATGCGTGATTGAATGTGCGACACGTGCGAATGTGCGTAGAAGAAAAAAAAAATCATTGACTCAAGTATTCCGTTAGAACTAAGTCGCAAATAGATGGTCAATTTGTAATAAATCATAGACGTATGCATCGATCAACGTAATGGGTGGCGCCGCAGTACATGATCACCGAGGTAATCATGTAGAAAACCGGGAGAAGTTTCTTAGAGCTGACCCAGTAGAACGGCTCTACGCGCAGCGTGTGGCCGGTTTCAGAATAATCGCAGCTTCGTGGGGCCCTTCGTTTCCCAGCAACGCCTCCGACGATAAAGCTGACACGAGCGCGCTTGTAACGACTCATGCTGCGACGACGACTGTTGTACTGTTACTTATTCAAGCTCTAAGTACTTACAACTGTAGTACGGAGCTGTGACGGATAAAGTTCAGTGAAGTGTACTGAATTTTGACACTTTCGACAAGCGCTCTAACTTCTAAGTCGCCAAAAATTTGCGAACCTCTCTCGGAGAATTAAACCTTCAAAGGTACAGATATGACAGAAATCTCGTCAACTGAGAGAGGGAGAGAGAGAGAGAGAAGAAAAGTTAAGTTGTCGAAATGTTAGACGTCTAATTGTAAGATGAAATATATGACGACTATAAATATATGCAAATATATATTTTTCGCAATAACTTCTTATAGGTTTTAAGATACTAGTAGCATCAAATAATTGAAAATAATTAAATTTCGGGTGATTAATATTTCAAATTGATTGTGTTGAAGGACTGAAAGTAATCTCGCAGTTATTTCTCAGATAAATTTATTTAAGATACATATATATATATATGTATTAGTTTAACATCCAACTTTGATCGTAACTTGCTTCTTCGTATTTAGTTGATTTATTCGTAAAGTAACGGTCCTATTTCTAACATTGCAAATATATAAAATATATGGCGAATTACGAAATCGCTGAGAAGAAGAAATCAGGGCAAAATTGATTACAGAATTACACGCGACTATAGACTTTCCCTAGTCATCTCGTGTGTCATGTAGTCACACAATTGTCGCGAAAAAGCGGGCAAGCACGCTCCTCGTGACAGATTGAGCGGGCGCTTTTCTCCTGAGAAAATATATGTAACAACACGTTTGTCTACTTATTCGTGCAGTTCGCGTCGACCGCTCTTCTCGCTGCAAGAGGACAAAAGAATGAGTACGTAATACCGAAGGGCGTGTAAAAGAAACTGCCACGACCGTCGAGCGAAAAAGGGACGATGGCTGAGGGAAAAGATGGCTTTTAAAAGTACCTACGGCTGTCATGCGAATGGCAGGCAGCATGCAAGCGGCCAGCTAAAGAAGCATCGAGTTAAAGGAGAGCGGTGGACTCATGTTACTACACTTAACCAAAGCGACTATAAAGAGACTCATAGGGTGGATAGTGTGGATCAAGCGACAAGTACAATCGTTTCATCATCGCGCGCAGGTATCATGCCTTTAACGATCAGCGCGACTCAAAGACGCCTTTTTTACGTTCTACTCGGCGACACTTTTATTTTTTGTCGTGGTGGCGTTTGCACGCTTAATTGACACATATATTTTAAAGGGACGCCTTTCACCGCTTTATAACGACGATGAAGGTACAATGTTTTTATAATTAAACAAATATTTTTCTGAAAAAAAGAAACTGTAAGTTAATTTTTAATACCAACTAATAAGAACGAATCAATTCAATTGTACTGTATTTTAATGTAAATTTAATTAAATTCCCATTTAAGGAAAAATAGCACAGAGTCTATCAATAATATATTATAAAAGAATTAAACTTTCAACAAAATAAATTATCTATGCTATACATGATGAACCGCGTCTAAATAATTATTGTAGTCCAAAATTATAATATCCCGTAATTCGCGTGTAATGTCAACGCAAGAATATTGCTACGGTTAACTAATTACGCATTAAATTGGACTACTTCCAATACGGCATCATATGGCGTTACATTCACACAAGAAATATATTATATTATCCAATTATTTTGAGATTGGTATAAATTACCTTTCAAAACTTCATTAATATATTAATTTATACACCCATTAAATTGTTCTTCCAATATTCGCTACTTATTCAAAACGCAAAATAGTTATAATAATATGTATGACATACATAAAATTTTTTTGTTCAATTTCTTCAAGGAAATAGATTATTAATATTGTCGCAAACATTTCATTATCATCCAAACATTCTCATCGAGTCATAAATTTTTTAACAAAATATCCAAAATTGAGAACAAATTTTGGTTTACTTTTATTTATCAGATGTTCTTATAATATTAAACAACTGCCTCGTTCTTTAAAAACCGTTATTTTTCTTCATTTTCTCTCTCGGATAATCTGAGATCAGAGATCATCTATATAGTCACCCTCAATATAAGCGATCCACTCCCAGTATAAGCGGCGGAAGTCAACTAGGTATAATGACCGAGATCAATCTTACCTTAAGCCCGCTTTATCGGTGCGGAGATTAAAGGCAGTGTCTCGAGCAGAATATCGAAAAACAAGCCGGCCAAATATAATGCGTTCGCTAAATAACGAGCCTAAATGCGACACGCCAATCGTGGTGAGAGGTCTTGAAGCCCAGTCGGGTCATCCATCTTCTTACGAGCGCCGTGTCATGGGCAGCGTGACATTTTCACGTCAGGAGAAAAACCGTCGGAGCAGTCACGGACAGTCCAAGCGGAGAGAGAAATTGCGCGACGGATAAGGGAGCGCGAAATTGTGTGCGTGTGTTCGTTTAGTTCATCCTATCGCATCGTTAAAGTTCGCCGACGACAACGACGTTGAAATAGCCGTCGGCGGCGACGAAGCGCTGATCAAGAGGAAAAAAAAATCGACCTCAAGTCTTGAACGATAACGGAGTAAATATTTTCGCAGGACGTACTTATATCTCGCCGTATTGTTCTTCCCACACGACTATTGATAAAATGATCCCCCAAGGATATATCGAGACGCGGATGTACACGAAACGAGTTTCTCATTAAAATTGAGAGGTAGATGAAATTGGAGAATTATTATCGTATTTGTTAATCGATAATTTCCGCAGCTTCCTAAAAGCATCTTCAGCGTTTCTAGTTTATAGTATAGCTCTTTTCTGAATAATTAAATACTTGGCTAATTGCATTTATTTCATATCTGTTTTTTTATTAGGAAGGATGTAATATTCTATACCTTTTTTTATGCACTTGGCATTTATTTTTTCTCTTTTTAAAAATGTTGTTTAAGGTTAGTATAATTACTTTAAGGTAAGTATATTAATTAAGGTAAAAGTACAATCTATATGGAAAAAACGCTTCAAGTATCTAAAAATTTAACTAGATTCAGATCTGAAATAATTTTGATGAAATAAAATAGTTACGTAGGATACTCAAACTGATTACTGAAATGTTAAAACTTTTTGCAGTATTTTGCTCATCATGCTTGAGTTTCCTACATAATTATTTTGATGGTCCAACAAAATGATTTTCACATCTGTATCTACTTAAACTTTAGATATTTTATCAAAATTGTTCTCCCCATAAAATAAATTCTACTTTCTACATACATTATAATTATAATCATTACCTTTTAGAATAGTTAATTTGTAATCGCTAAAATCTTAAACAATCGGGTATCAATAATATACAAATATCAATTACATTGTTAATACAAATAAATTATATATATATATATATCGATATGGCAATCAGTGATATTCAGTCAGTGAACAATTTTTAAAAAGAAGACAACAACGATGATTTCGACATATGACCTTTGTATTCCCTTCTTTTCCGCTTCCTTTTTAATTTAACATTAAAATTAGCAGAAACTGATGTGATTTGAGATCAAAAATCGGAACCCGTATAATCTCGTGAGTTCAAATTTCGATGCACAAATAATAACCGTATTTATTTACGGCAATAGAAACTGCGAATTTAAAGGACGGCCCCAATAAAATATCCCCAAGGGGTTTAGCTTCCAAAGCCAATAATCCTGTTAACAGACCTGCCTGTAATTAAAAAACACACTCAACACATACACACACATAGCAATATACCATAGTAACATAAAACCAAAACATTACTTTCAAATTTTTCTATATTTTGAAGATTGGAAATTGTAATTTAACTCTTTTTTTTACGTGGCATCCTATTAACATATAGAATATATTTTGGTCATGTTCTCTACTGTTATATAATATTATTCACAACAGTATAACCTTTATCATTTACTGCCTTTAGAATTAGGATTGCACGGAGAGAACAACTTTGCTAAAGTATTAAAAATTTTAGCTGTATATAAATACAGATTTGAAAATAAATTTTTGTTGCACTGTTAAAATAATTATGTACACTTAAAATAATTTAGTATACTTAAACTAATTGCTAGAATGCCAAAATTTTTTGCAGAATTGTTCATCATGATTGAATTTTCTACATAATTATTTTTACTGTCCCAAAATTATTTACCAGACCTGTATTTACCCAAATTTTTAGGTACTTTAGTAAAATCGTTCCTTATGTTACGCACAGCATAAAAAATCGAACTCGCCGAAATAAAACCGGTTTGAACGCTTCTCGAATGCACATCAAGATTTCGAAATAACCATGGTAAAACTCGTCGCGATATTGAGGGATGAAAAAGTGATCCGATCGAAGATTATAAGGATTATGAGGAAGAGAAAAAGCGTCTGACTATGATAGAACGAAGATACTGCGGAAGATAATCATCCCAATCTCTTCGATCAAGAAGAAATAAAGTAAAAAGGAAACGTCTTTCTCTCTCTCTCTCTTTCCTAACACGGAAACGCAAACTTGTTTGAACCTTTTTGCGAGCCTCGACATCGTACACGTCATCATAATTCATCCTGGAGTACGTCTGCTATAAATAATAAATTTCCGCACTTCGAAGCCAGCACTTCAAAGTGCAGAAATTTATATTAAAAATGGGAGATTTGCGTCGTGTCGGATAAATGAAAAAGTGGATAATTCATATAAAGATATTTCGCCGGATTAATGAACGGCAAATCACATCGGACAGGTGATAGATTCTGGTATTATTTTAATGTGCTCTTACTCGAAGTTTTATGCTTGCCTTATATTTCCACTTTGCTATATTTTACCAAGTTTTTTCCTCATTATACATATGCGGAGTTTCAAAATTATATTATATATATATATATAATAGTAAGAATCTAAAATTGAATGACCTAAGAATTATCATAAATGTATAAAATTAAAAAGTCTAAAAACATGCAACATTAAATTAAAAAAAAAAGTTAATAAAAATATATAAAGTTCAATAATTTCTATCTGTCCAAAATTATCTCATAATCTGAGACACAAGAGAGACGCTATATAATACAAATTTAAAAATCAAAAAATAATATAAAACACTATATCAGATTTTTCAGTATTTTTATCAATGGAAGATTGGAAGAAGATTTATATGGGGAGTAGAGTATTATCTATAACCTGAAAGAGAGACGATACATCATCAAATTCTGAAGCCTGTAATAACCAACATATAATAATAATGAAGGCAATAACAATGACAAAATAAAAGATCATAAAAGGGAGGATCGGAGTATGATGAAGAAGGATGAGAGCATCAGCTTAGTGCGGTCAAGAGAGAATGGCGAACTCGGGCGGACTCAGTAGAGAGAAGAGAGAAGAGGGAAGAGAGAAGAGAGAAGAGAGAAGAGGGAAGAACGAAGGGCAACGGAGCGAGTAGTGCACGACGCGTGGTCCCAGCGTCGTTTCCCGTCCTGATTGGATGCTGGCTCGTGGCCGGCGCTCGCCATTCACCGGAAACGTGCGTCGGGCCAGGCCGGGGCCTCGGCGTGCTCCCTTCTGCCGCTCTGCGTCTCTCCTCGCCACCTTCTTCACGGCATCACGAATAACCGGCTTTCCCAAGCCCCCCGTTGCCCAACGGCGGATTAAGACGATCCGAGACCTTGAGCGCGGCGTAACGTCGAAGCCTCGTAAACGTATATAATATATTTCACATAATACTCTTGAAAAGAATATTATTATATTATTACATAAATATATATAAAGCTAATAAAAAAAAAGCAAATATCTTGAGAATTAGAGTTATGAGTTATAATTACAGACGCTATTTATGAGATGGAACATCAAAGGTAACAAAGGGTCTGGATCTTTTCGAAGAATATTCTGAACTGTTTGCTGATGCAAACAAATTATATTTGTTTCACTCCACTTACTGCATCTGTGTATACCAATTCAGAACATTTTTCGAAAAAGAACAGATCTAAAACGGAGTAAATCGAACAAAAGGGAAGATCTCCCGTTCTATCCCTGTAATACTTTTCTTATATATTAACATTGTATATATGTAAACAAACTTTATACATTTACAAAGTAAATAATTTCTGAATTAGGAGTAGAAAATGACTCGACCATGGTGTGTGTGTGTGTGTGTGTGTGTGTGAAACCGCATTTTCGCTGCGTAGTCGCATTTTTATCTCGTTGGAAAGTTAATTATCCAAAATATTAGCGTACTAATTATACAGCTCAAGTGTAAAAGTTCTCTTTCACGCTAGGCTACAAACACGCCTGTTGCGCCCAGCGAGCAATCCGCCACTGGCCTTGCCTCATCTTCTTTCTCTTTCTCCTCCTCCTCCTTTACCACCATCCTTCATCCTGATGCCCTCTTCATTCTCTTCATCCTAACTGCCATCACCGCCGCCGCCGCCGCCGCCGCCGCCGCCGCCGCCGCCACACCCTTACTTCTGCCACCCCGCACCATCTCCTCGTCACACGGACGTTAGCATCTCTCCTTTCGCTGCTCTTTCACAGCCGGGACGAGGACTGGTCAAACCGGTCGGCCGGGACCTCTCCGAAGCTACCGGTGTCCCAGGGCATCTCGGGAGTGAGCTGCTGCTCTCTCTACCTCTCGTCTCCCCATCGCGAATCGCGCGACCGACCACGGTAATTGCTGGGAGTGCTTTGCTAAGCTTGCGCGCTGGACAACAGTCCAGTTTCGATTTGTAATGTCGCTTGACGTCACGTCCTGGAGGTACTCCGGATGCCGTTTCAAGCTGAGTCCAGATCAAAACTAGCAAGAACAAACTATCGCAAACGAACATTTGCCCTGGACACGAACGAGCGCTTCTTTCCTTTGATGTGCCGATAAGAGACAAAATGTAATTGTACATTTAGACTTGCCGATACTCGCGATACCACACTTATCTCTAACAACCAAGTTCACTGCAAAGTGCTCGTTAGTGATCTTTGCTTAGTCTGGACTCGGCTTGAAAGACGCCGAGATGAGGCACACTGCCTTCATCGAAGACATCAGTTTAGTTCTTGAGATGGTTACGATAGCTATACGAGATATAAGTGTCGTAATCAATTACTGCTTTCCCGCAGTTTCGCTTCATGTAATGAGTTCATTTTGCTTTAAATAGCTATTTAATAATTTGATAGTTTCAAAAAAAATTTAATTCTCTGAGTTACTTATTTTCCTTTACATCTCCTCAGGTTAGTCAAAATCAAGATATAAAATTCGCATATATTACAAACTTCCATTTAATTACACATTCTCTCTAAAAAAAATAATTTTCGAATTATTTACATCACTATTTATTGGCAGTCATGAATTCTAATCATGCAACATGGCAAAATATTTCGAACAAATAGAATGACGACCAAAAATTTTCACTATTCAACCTATCGAAAACGTTAATAGGTTTGGATCCTCTAATACCTCTACAGTTTAGCGAATGCGCTTTTCCACGACAAAAAATCTGTGTACGCCTGTTACCTTTATTTGTATATAACGCACGATTTAGCCTTCGTACACCAGAAATGTTTACAGTTCAGGTTAGAATCAGATCGATAATGCAATCGTAACATTGATCGTGCTGACTCTCTAACGGACCGTCTCTATTAAATTTCGACGTCGTTATCGCGATGAAATGAACGTTATTTACACAATAATCGCATCATTTACGAATGGTGAGATAGAGATTGACGAGAACAACGTGCTAACGAGGAAACGTTTCGAATTGTCAAACTGCGGAGACAATTACATAATTATAGAACAACTTAAGATAAGAGACAAGTATATTTTAATACGGAAGTGACATAATTAATTGGCTTGTTCCTTTGACGCTTCTAAAAGCATTTGTTGAGACGAACAAGTCATTCCATTTTCAAGAAATTAGGCAAGAGTGCAGAGAAATCATCCTACAAAAATATTTAATTAGTCAATTTCTTAACAATTATTTGAAACTAATATTATATAGGATATTTGATAAATAACGATAAAACTCTCGCATAGAAATAGAATAGACTAAACTGAATTGAGAAAAGTCCTTTACCATTTTACAATTTTCAATAGCTAACAAGATATTAATTACTAAAAATCGTCGAATATCGGTTTTCAATAATTTTTTACTCAATCAACTTTACAGAAAAACAGTAAGTGACAAAAATTGTTTATTTTCTTCTCATAGAGTTCTGAGAATTTTTTCAAAACTTTTTAGTACCGCATTTTCTCGTGTTGTAAAAATTGCCAATAAAAAAGAAAATGCAATAAAAATCGAGAAAAAATTCTAAAAAAATTCTTAGAGCTCCATAAGAAGAAAATAAACAATTTTTATCTCTTGCTGTTTTTCTGTAAAGTTGATAGTACTTGAATAAAAAATTATTGAAAATCAATATTTGGTGATATTTAATAATTGATATTTTGTTAATTATTGCGAAAATTGCAAAATGGTAGTGAACTTTTCGACTCACAATCAATTTAGTCCGCTCTACTCCTTGTGAGAATTTTATCATTACTTATCAAACATTCTGTATATGTGAACTTTTGTAGTAGCAGAAAATATTTATATAATTGTATAAATTGCACAAATTAAACAAATAAATGTCATTCTCTCTCTCTCGTAATTTAACTGCACATGAATAAATTTACGCGGTCTAGTGAATTGCATCATCGACACATAGATAATATTGATAAAATAATAATAAATTGCGGTACGGCGTGCGTGGGAATTCATTTGTGCAATAAGATGCGAAAAGATCAACTTTTAAGTCAAACGGATACTTCGTCATTTACGAGGCGTGAATTAACGTCGTGAATCGTAGTCGATCAGGAAATATGTAAGCAAAGATTCGATTAGATCGTATCTTTCTCTATTTTTTTAATTTTACGCAATACATACGTATGTATATAGGAAATTAAATAATTTTGTGTTTCTTATATAGCTATTAACATGGATGTGTTAATTATTATTTGTGTTGAAGTGTGTTTATATTGGATCGGAACAAAAGATCGTAGCGCTATTACGAACTTCAAAATTCAAGCAGCTGTAACTTCATTAAAATAAATAAAATTTAAATTAAAAAAAAAAAGATTTTAAAACTTAAAATCTCTATTTCCGAATGATGACTATGTCTTTTGAATTTCTGCAAGTTTAATAATTTTTTTGTAGGAAACGATGAACTGGATAAAATGGGAAATTTTTTCTCATTTGAGTGAACGTCGTGTGCTAAAAAAAAACTTACAAAAATAATCGACTTTCTAATGTTAAAACTTAAAAGTTTTCCCTATAAAATTATTTTTAAAAAATGTTCTTAAGATTTTTTGTTGCTGAGTTGTAGCAGATTAAATAAAAGGAGTATTTTGATTGTAAATAATTCTGTTTAAAATCATATCACAATTTATAAATAAAAAAAAACAGATTTTTAAAGCTAAAACTCTATCAAATAGTATAATTGTTAAATTTTTTTAAAAAACATGTATCTATACATGAAGTAGCTTGTTTCAACTCAATATGTTCATATAATAAAATATAGATTATGATATTTTTATTCTAATATTAATAACAATATTTATTCATGTTGTAATAGGATATTAATTCACATTCAAAATGAAATGGAAATTATATTTCAACACAAAATTCGGTTTATTAATAAATTTAATTTAATTACTATCTAGCGGATGTGACCTCTTTGCAAAGGAAATTAAAATTTACAACTATTTATTTTATCAATAATTCAAAGCTACTTTATCACAAACACGTGTGATGACAAACGCAAGAGTTGTTTGTTCTGTTCTATGTTACGGTAGAAAATATTTACTCTATTCCGCTTTTGATACTGTAATATAATCCAATATATTCTCAATCATACATCAGAAACCGCAATTTTGAACATATTAGTAACATACAAAATAACACAAATCATATAGAGCAAAAGAGAAAGATAGAGAGAGAGAGAGAGAGAGAGAGAGAGAGAGAGAGAGGGAGTGAATCAATCATATTTTCTAAGCAAAAATCATATTATTTCTAAGCAAAATATGCGTATATATAATATTTTAAATATAATATTTAAATATTATACATTATATATTATAAATTAAATTACATTATTTATTTAAATTAAAAATCATAATTTAAATTAAATTATATTCAATAATTTATTTAAATTAAAAATCAAAATTTAAATTAAATATTATACATACAAAATATTTAAATTAACCCATGTACATTTTATACTATATATTTTTAGAATTGTGCAAGTGTTTCTCTGTTTAAATTAAAATTAAATTAATTGTGTCCCGTCATTTTTATCGAGACTGGAGGACCGAGGCGTAATTCATCTTAAGACGTTTCACAATGTTAGTTCGCTTCCAATTGATCAGGATAACCGCGTAGACCAACTATCCGGTGAAGCATAATACTCTGAGTATCTCGATGCCACGAGATAAAGGTCAATTCTATCGAATTGCGGCGCCTTCGAGCGTGTAGAAATGGGCAACAGGTGGAGAGCGTCCGGCAAAGCCACCGCCCTGATCAATACTTAATTACGCGTCTCCGCATCGAACCTCGAATTCTCCCGTTCTACCTTTTCTTTCGCGCCTTTCCTCCTTCCTTCGTGGCCCCAACGTTCGCAGTAAGTATTTCCGATTAAGCGCTTTCTCCATCAGACGTTCTCCCTTCGGCTATTTCCCGTGTCTGACGACGTCGAGAAAAAAGATCCCTAAGATGCGACATTCATTTTCGGTTTCTTTCCTTTTCTCAAGAACGTACTCGTTTCCCCGTCAGTCCTAGTTAAACTCGTTTCCACCGCTCCATTCTTGCACGCGCAGGTGATTCCGTCCATTGAAGGGCTATGGAGGCTATGACTCCCATTTTTTAAATATTTGTAACAAAATGTTATATATATATTTTTAATATTTTGAAAATGCTTTACAATTAGAATGTTTCGATACTGCAAAAATATTTTTTTCATTTCAGAGATTTTTAGATATAAAAAAATATAGATATTATTCTTCTTTTGTGTTAATATAATTTTACGATAAAATGAAATATTTTATACATTTAAATAATGCTTTTTCAATGTAATAATTTAAACAGTAATTTAATATTCTATTTTTTTACATTTGACCTTAAAAAGAAATTTCACTTGCGGCACGCACAAAACCAATTGTTTTCCCTTGACAAATTTCTGGATCCCCACCAATGACTGTCCAGAAATTGCCACGAGTCTGCGGTTGCACGACGAGTTCGCGCAGCAATCGATCGCGCGCGAAATGGAATTTGCTCTAATTTGCGTAACGAATTATACAGGTAACGTTCGGCTGCTTGATGATTCTCAAGGTTGGCCGAAATATTACCATCCAAATAGAATGCCGTATTTTGTATGTTACGTGCCCAGGCATTTATCGAAACGCGATAACGACTACGAAGAGGCTAATTACTAAATTTGAGGTAAATTCTGCTGACCGAAATATTAAATTCGACATCAAATTAAATTATATTACGAGTTTAACATATTTACATTGCCAATGCGGTCGACGGAAATATTAAAAGTTACGACATACATTGCATTCGTTTGTCGCGCGCAGTAAAGCTTCGCGTAAAAGTTGCGCGTGCGCTTTTCTCGGAAAAGCTGCTCGTTATGCAACTTGTTATGGGAGATGTAATTCTCGCATGACGTAAGACGGACTTTACTACGTTTCTCGTTATGCTCCGATGGTTCTTAGATTCGAGGCAGAAACGAGGCAAGAATCTATAAACTTCCACTTGATGTGTCGCGAGCGGCGCGTCGAACGAACGAAGTCGGAAGTTGAATTGTATATTTATTCGGAAACACGTTGAACGGAAGCAGAGAGCTGTGATTAATAGGTATGTTACCCTCTATGCTTCTCTCTCTCTCTCTCTCTCTCTCTCTCTCTCTCTCTCTCTCTTTCTCTCTCTCTCACAATTTTTTATGACTTCAAAACCAGGCACATAAACGATCCTGTAATTGCCTATTACTATAATTGACTGCCTGTCGGTCGTCCTAGCTCTGATAATGGGAATCGATTAACGCGCCTTGTGCTTCGTATCTATTTGATATGACGCGCACGTGTAAGAATGTGATAAATTTCATTAGGCTCTTCTAGGCATGTATGCGTTATTCGATTATGACGAGGATACCACCAAAGAAATTTTGTGCAAAGTGCCTTCACTGTCCTATATTTCATGCTGATATTTTTCTTTCTATTTAATTAGACGCTAAAGAATAGTTAATTTTTTTAAATATCTAACAACATAAGCGTTACAGTTAAAAAACAGAATTTACATTAAGGTAGAAAATAATAAAAAATAAAACTTTAAAATTAAGGTTAAATAAAAATAAATTGATTAATGATAATTGAGCAAATACTATTAGGTGTTGGAATTAATTCGTAGCGTTTTTTAATGAAAGAATGTTATTTATTTCACATGAGCATTAAAAAATACATTAATGAAAGTACTTCCCATCACTTGTAAAACGCTACGAATTAATTCCAACACCTAATATATTATAAATACTATATTATTGCTTATACGATTAATTGAGAAGAAAAATTGAAGAAAAAGTCCTATTTACTTCATTTCAAAATTTCTTAAAAATACGTATGAATTTACAAATTGAAGATTTATTGAAAACTTTCTTGTTTTATTAATATTAGTTCATCATGACAAGTCTAATTACAAATAGTAAAGATACATGAATTTCTAGATTTATTGGTGTTTATCTCACATAAAAATTGACCAAAAAACTAAATTATGTAGGTATATTCAATATGTTCTTCATAATATCAATCAAGCTATGAATTTCGATCATTAAACGAAATAGTTATAAGCATTTTAAAGCGTAATTACGTATAATTTGCGTCAAAATTTCAACATGTAAACATGGCGCTTACTAATTCACATAAACATAAACATAAAGCTGTAAACATAAAGCTAACTAATTCGATTGCCGTTTTTAGCCAATATATAATAAAATATATCTAGCAAAATAATCATAGCATAAATTTTCTAACGACATATTTACAACTTTCCTATTCACTGTCCCTTCAACCTGACATATCCAAATTATTTTTACCATTTTTTATTACAGTATAAAATAATTGCATGTCAAAAGTTTCTCATTGTATGTCAAATATTTCGATACATGAGTGGTATTGATAACATTTTAAATATTCCAACAAAAAAAAGATTGATGGTCAGATAATTAATTAAAATTAACATATAATTAAAATAATATGCGTACTTACAACAATATCAAAGTAATGATAAAAATAATCAAACGACGTAACTCCACTGCTGCTGTAGATAAATTGTAATATTACGATAATGAGTAATAAACAGAAATTTCAGGAATTTTAATATGAATATTTTGCAGATATTTTATATTACAGAGTTCGATAAAACGATCGTATCCAAATATTGGCACGCAACGTGTCCAATCCAACACGCAGGCGTCACCATTATAATTTAAAAAAAAAATCATCAAAAATTAAATATTCTTCAAATTATATATTTTTAAATATTATCATTTTATCATTTTATCGCATATAATTTTATCATTTTTGTTTTCATTATTAAGTATATACATATATATATATAACCGCGTAGCTCTCATTATCTGATATAAATCAGCGTATTATGCCAACGATGGAAAAGTGCAAAATGCAACGCAATCAAGATTTTAAGAGCAGATTTACAGAAAATTGAAACATATCAGACCGAGAACCGACCACAGGCAGTGGCCGAGAACCCGCGGAATATTCACAGAATAAACCACTGCTGCGCTCCCCCTTCCCACCCTCGCCGGCTAACTATCGCAACTAAGTAACGTAATTTGCACACTATCGCATGTCCTTATTCCGCTGGGGAAAAAACACGGCCGATGCACGCACGTGGGAGTGCGTGTGCGCGCGCGCCTTGCGTGTGCCCGGTGCAGGCGTTCACGTGGGGTAAATTTTACGAGCAGATCCTGCGGAACAGGTTGTTCCGGCGAGCGTGGCAAGGAAGAAGGGAGGAAGGATGAGAGAGAACCTACCTACTCGTAGGTAGGAGGGCAAGTGTGCCGTGTATGTGCGCCTTTTTATTCTGCGCACCCGGCCCGAGAGAGTGGTTCATCGCACTTGGCGAACTTGTTCCCTCTCCGCGATCTCTGCACACACATCGCTATCATTACAACGCGTTTCTCGTTAAATTCTCGCGATCGACGATCGAGTAAATCAGAAATCGCCGGAAATCAACTTCCGCGGAGTTAGCGCCTCATCTTCAGAATTTCGATATGATTGATAGAACTCTGAAACCCGCCAGATACGCTTCCAGAATAAACGCTAGCGATGGAAAAAAAAAACGTAGCTCTGAATAGAAGAGGTTGATTCTACGTACTTTTTTTTTCATCATATAATAAATTGATTTTGACTTTTTCATTTCAGTAAAGATCAATTTGTTCTAACAGTTTTATAAAACTTTTAAGAGATATTTGCGCAATCTTAAGAAAATTTTAGAAAATCATATTTCCTCCCTTCCCTCCCTCCAAAAAAAAATATTTATGGAAATTTAGAAAATTTTCATACAAAAAGCAGATCGGAACGCTTCCATTTTCGGTGTTATCACTTTGATTGTCAAAAATAATTGTTAGAAGCGTCTCGAGAGGCTTTGTGTGAAACTTCAGAAGAAATCGTCGGATTTCAGCGAAAAATTTTTCATCCACATGGAAACTTATAAAATTTTCACCCGAGGCTACAAAATCATCAAAACTTTTCCATTTTTACTTTTATCGTTTCGAGTGTTAATCGCGAAAACTCTTTCTGAAACTTATCAGAAACTTGTAGAACTCGCTATCCTTAGGGAAGAACCGGAACTGTATTAATTGTATCGAAATTCTGAAAACGAGGTACTAACTTTGTAGAGAAAATCTGATTTTTCCGTAACTATATTCGAATGGCGCATTATGTGGTTATTTTCTAAAGAGAAAATGTTTAATGAGAGATCCATAAAACGATGATTAATACAGTAAATGTAATCAATATCTATTATAAAACAAATTATATAAGAGCGATAATCCGAGCATATTTAGTTGGAAAAAGACAATGTGTTAATGAATAAAATCGAATTAATAAATGAAATAAATATACAAAAGTATAACTATACGTTGCAATGATGATATGTGTACGTATTTAAATACGATCGTTTTTACTCCATCGAACTCCGTAATATAAAATATATCGACAAAAAATATATGTTTAAATATTAAAATCTAGTAAAATTTTACAAATTATACTAGAACGTATTATTAACAGTACAAACAGTAATACTTATTAATACTCCGTTGGGGCAAGATGTTCCAGAAAAGCTCTCGAGCGTATTAAAGAATTAAGAACGCGGCCACAGTTAGCCAAGACTATGGAAAACTTCCGTGGCGTTTAGCAAAGACTTTAAGAGACTCCTATTGTTCGGAAAAGACTCGGAAAGACTTTTCTTCTCGTAGCAAAGCAAGAAAAACTTTTCTCCCCCGACTCATGCGCATAAATCCACAAACGTTTACTCCGCGGCGGATATTAGTGAACCAAATCGATTCTAAATCGCTCGCGTAAACTAGCAAACCCAACGTATGTTAACGTATGTTGCGTAGCGCGCAATATCTTTCACGTTGCATTCTCAATTTGGCTGCCATTACGTTACGAAATGACGCCTTTGCTTTTTCCCGATGCAAACCAGGAATGGGAGTTGGCCGACAATTCTGGCGAGCCCCCGCGTGGCGTGTATGCGGCTTAATACAGCCGCAGGATAATCCGCAAATCCCCGACAACGCCATTTTCGCCATTTGTTGCTGTTGTGAATATTATGGTAATCGGGATTCGAAGCTCCAATAACGTTGTTGGATAGCGTGCGCGGGCGAAAATATCAATTTCAACCGGTATTATCGAGCTCTCTCCGATATTCTGTAAGCTCACGCAGCACCGATTATCCAACACGATCGATAGCACGAATTTCTCTGTCTCTCTCTCTCTCTCTCTCCCTCTCTCTTTCTCCATATCTCTCCACATAGTTTCCCTCAATCTCTATGCTACGCTGCAGCAATAGCGAGAAAGGATCTTATTATAGTAGGTATAATATGAGTTTCCATCGTTATTAAATTCATAATCTACGACATTGTTTTACCGACAATATCAGTCAATTTGTTAACTCGCATACATGCACAAGTCACCAGTTGGTTTTGCATCAATCAGAAACGCTTGCTGTCGATTCGACACGAACGGTATTTATTGATCAATGATTTGATAGGATGATTGATATCAAAGACGGTGCTCTACACGAAACGACGAGATTATTAACCAGATCATTTGTGTTGCAAACTGACGCTTCGTTGAGCTAGATTGAATAAATGCCAATCGGATACAAGCAAATACATTCGAAACATTGTATCGTTACAAACCCTTGCTTTTCAATTTTTGTTCGAATCGATGGCGATATGAAATAGTAGAGTGTCATATAAAACTGCTTTTTCGCGAAACACCGAAAAGAATCGTATTTCTCTAATTAAACTAGCCACTCGTCCATTTTTCCGTTGGCAATAAATTCTATTGACAAAATACGTTTCGATTCATTCTGTTTCCTCGTTCAACATTCGTTTCAATATTATTGAAAATAAAATCATTATAAGAAATAATTCTCAGTAATTATATTATTTCCTAGAAGTAATAATAATTTTGAAAAAATATCTTTTTAATTAAAAAAATTTATTCTACAAATATATACATATAATATAAGCTCGAAGCTATCTTGGCGAATCCTAACAATTAATAATTTTTTTATTTTTCTTCAATATTAGATATTAAAAAATGCAGACAATTTCAAAAGGTTAGCCTATCCTAGAGGCTTCAAAATCATATCTTACTTTGAGATGTGATTATTAAAAAACTATATATGATACAAAAAAATCTTTTTATACCTATTTGTTACTTGTATTTTGATATACAAACTGTATAAAAATTATAATTCTAAAAAACAAAATGGCGACAGCATGTTTTTTAGAGGCCTGCATGTGATGAAGGCCTCCGCGGTGGACAACAGAACGGGTCCAAGGTATGCTGCAGTCAAAAATTAAAAAATTATTTTTAATCTGCATTAAAATTGCTACAGAAATACCCGGCAGAATTTAAAAAATATTGAAAAATGGTGAAAATGGTGTATACATAAAAAAAAAAGTTCAATTTTCGCGTAAAAATTCGACATAAAAATATAGATAACAAAAAAAATATATAAGTTATCGCAAAAATCACTGGTATTTCTTTATTCAATTGATAATAACTGAGCCATATCAAACCATTTCAAAGCATTTGGATTAATTTTGTGATAGTTCTGGTGTCCACCGTTTTTGAAAACACCATTCTGAGAAAAATGCGATTAAAGTTTCAATAACAATCCCTTTTCGTATTTTAAACACATGGACACACTGATTTCTAATCAAAACCGGTATAATCTATATTAAAATTGTGTGTGTCAACGTTATCTATAGTACAAATATGCAATTATAACATCAAATAATGGACGGAACTATTCATGAACGGAACAATTTAACGGCGTAGAAGCACCGATTATTGTCATCGCTCGACATAATCAACTGTATCTTCGTTAATATTGGGAATTTCACTTTCGGATAAAAAATTGTATATTCTTAAGACCCTAAACTATCGATTTAAGCAAAAAAAATTTTCAATTTTTTTCAAAGTTTCAGGGTGGACTAATCCCTCGTTTCAAATTCTCATCAATTATCATTTTACAAGAAAAATTGATTGCGGATTCGAATTATCTAAAATCAAATGCTACATTTGTACAAAATAAATTTTGTCGTATCTCTCAAGTCGGCAGTTTCTCTGCGCGCTATGATTCTGATTCACATCGTTCTCAATCTTGTCAATACGTTTACGATCGCAAATTAAAGCGAACGTACCAGAGAAATATGATCTGTATTGTATCGGTCTTCGGAGAGATACGGCGCACGACTACGACTCGGCAATTCTCGATTCGTCGATTCGTCGATTGAAGGAACGCGGTTATCGTAACGAATGGCATATGAACGAATGGCATATAATACTCGCACAACAATTGCGCGGCGGAATTCCCGCCGATGGAAGATTGTTGGCGACCGCAAGATTTGCTATCGACGAAAATATGGTACGAAGCATCGGTGAGTTAGAAACCATTGTGGTCGCTTCCCGTGCCGGAAAAAAGCTAGAAGAGAGACTCGGTAATATCGAGGTTACGAGAATGTGCATGGGAATCCAATGTATGCGGGTGTGTTGTGTCTATATCGCGTATACTCACGAGATATTGCCACTCGCGAGTGGCAGAGTCAGAACGTGGACGAACGCGAAAGGGGCGTAAGCGAAAGAGAGGCGGTTCCTCTGATATCCGGATATCCGAGCCAGGCATCTCTCTAAAATTACTCGGTTCTATTTTTAATCTCCCTCGAATACCGAAACTGACCACTATGACTACTTTAAATCTATTGCAAATGGATGGAAAAAATTCTGCCCGAAGCAGCGTCTACAAAGAGATTTTAAGGCAGCATAACTTAAGCCTTTAAGCCTTCAGTTGCAAAAAATTCACCGATCACAATCGAATGTTCGACTATGATCGATCAATTTCTTATAGCTTTGAGGCTAAAGGCTCAAATTTTACGCCTTAAAATCTCATCTCAGACGTCACTTTACGTTAAATTTTAAGAACGGTAATAAAATAAGATGCAATGCATGTATTAACAAATTCACAACTTACATAACTTATTAGGCTCTTCGCACAAGAACATCTAAATATATTATGTTAAATACTGGATAATTTTTTCCTTAAGACGAAAACGTGAAAAGTAAAAATTTTTTGTATGTGTGAATATATGTGTACATACATACCTAAAACTTTTCACGTTTCCATTCTAGAGAAAAAAATTACTTCAGACCTGCCCAATTTGAACTCCAAAGCCATTGACACAAAAAAATCAATAAGAGGTAAAATTTCGGAGACTGTAAAGTGTTGATAAGCGTCCCTCAGACGCGTTTACAGTCCATGAAATCTTATTCACATTGGATGGCTTTGCGTTTTGCGGGGCTCAAATTGGACAAGCCTGAGTTACGTGATCGATAACTGAAAACCATGATCGTATAAACTGAAACCTGTAAAGTAACAATATATAACACACACAATACACAACACACAAGAACGGTCATATGTAACGTAACATTAAACATTACATTACAAGTGGAACACACTCTATTATGTAAGAAGAATAATATAACAAGAATAGATTACATATTCCTATGAAGTTGTCATCGGTTTAGAAAAAGTAAAGCAGCCCGAAATATATCATTCTGTCTCTCTAAAGTGTCGAGTTAAAGAAAGGAGCTTATAAAGTTGAAGAGAGATGCTGATACGTTCAATTCTTTCTTTCGAAGTACAGATGTTGAGATCAGAAAACGCAGTCTATACTTATTACGTCTACGGATTAGACAGACGGTTTTCCCTCTTGGCGGGATCTCTCTTTCTTAAATGTTCAATACACGTAATTTCTAAATTTATAGTGCTGTTATAAGAGAAATATTTTATTCGGCCTGCCATTCTTTCTTTATCTCTCTCGTAAAGTAATTTTCGAATTCCGGCGGTGCCAATTAATCTTTCTATCCGGAATGCAATTAACACGCAGCGATACAAACAAAAGTAGGATCGATCGGAGCCAGACATTTTAAACAAAGGTTATTTATCGACCCTATCTTTTTTCCATTTATCTTACAAGTAAGATTATTTACAAAATCCGAGAAATTGAGTGGACGCAGTCTCACATCAAGTGTTATTGATATTTCTCTGTCGCGACTTAAAATAATTCAGCAAACGGTCGGAACTTAATAAAAATTTCAGATTCAACCCATATCGATACGATTCTCAGTTTAGAAAATCACTTGAATAATACATTCTCAAAGTCTGGCAGATTTTTCTCGGGACAATCCGTACGATATAGTTATCCCTTTTGGGAAACGGTGGACTTGTGGATAGCAAGTTACTCGAATACCGATCGCACATCCCATTACTGATAATCGTATCAGTGTTATATTCCAGACAAGCATATCGTATGACGCGATGACGCATTTATGAACAGCACGAAAAAGAGAGTTCTCGATTCCTTATCCCCATACGTGTCGATATTTCATTTCGCTCTCGATATTTTCGTTCACTTCATCTTCCCCATACCTAATGTAATTCTCGAGAATGCTCGACACTGCAGGGTTTCCACAAAACTGGAAATTAGAGAAATCAGAAAAATGTCAGGGAAATTGAAAGCGGAAAGAAAAATCAGGGAAAAGTCTGAGAATTTTACAATACTTTCTGAAAAATTAAAATTCTTTAAAGAAGTTTAATATACGTACATCGTATCTACGCAATTTTGGAATATTATCATCTTAACAATTAAATGCGATTAATAGTAATTTACATTGCTAAATTAAATTACTCCCTCAACAAAATATTTGACGGTTTTCAGGACAAAAAAATTTCAAAATACTGAAAGTCATGAAATTTTGTATGAAAATCAAGAAGTTACGAAATTTTAGAAATTTGTTTGACAATCCTGGATTGCGATCGGACGATTTCTTTACTACTGAAGTTTAATCGCTTACGTTCTTTTTTACTCCATTTTTTACTCTTTACTTACGGCTGTCTGGTCATAGTTTCTCGTAACTGCAACGATATGCGGTGCGCACGGCAACGCAACGGGGGATACGCGCTTGAGGATGAACTTTTTCAATTTTATAGCAGCCCCGCGGAGTTGTGTCCTGCGGGAAGACTCGCGGACTCTCTCATGCCGATATACGGCAAAACGCGACTGCTGTCAAGCCCAAGTCCGCGAGAACAGAGAGAGAGAGAGAGAGAGAGAGAGAGAGAGAGAGAGAGAGAGAGAGAGCTCACCTCCATCGGCGAAACTTCGGTGATTCAAGGCGCAAGTTCGTACTTACGTGAAGTTAAGGGTTGAAGGAGACGGGGATCGGCAAGAGAGAGGGAGGAAGAGGTAGAAATTTGATTCCAACTCGAAAATGCTGCGAACCCTCAACCGCGATTCCGCTTCCTATCGCCGCGAGCGCGCCGAATATTTCAATACGCCACGCCGGATTCCCGCCAAAGCAGACGGGAAGGAAGCGAAGGTGAATCGCGATATTCGACGCGGACGACCTAAATCTATCGTGCTCGCGTCAAGCGGAATTCCATCGGCAAAACTTTATTCTTGGATAAACGCGAAAAGAGCAAGGATTAGGATCAAGAGTTTTCGAAAATGTTCACGTTTCAATTTCGCAAAACGTGACTGGGCGAAATCGCGAATTTATAAGTTGACAATTTTATTTATTTGATAGAAAAGCTTACGTTATAATCTATTTAAAAATTATTTAAAAATCAAATACGATTCTTCTAACATTGGAAAACCGCGAGTTTATAGTCATATATTTTTTAATCGTGCTTTATTTAATTAAAAGGAAAAAGAAGCGATATTAATATGATTGGCGAAATAAATATTTTACCAATCAAAATGTTAAATATCAATAGACGTGTGCAAAATGTTGGAAGTACCTAAATTGTAAAAATACATTTTGTTGTAAGTACTGTATTCTATCCTTTTATTATATTACTAATATTTGGCATAAAAATTGTTGCGGCAAGCAAAGAAAAATAAGTAATGTAACTCAAAATCTTGTAAGTCCATTGTATGCAATTGGTCTGAATTGATACTTTTACTTGAATTTACGTTTTGATTTGCATTTTTACTTGGAATTTGTAACATTTTAAAATTTTAAATAATTTAATTTAAAATTTTTTAAACTAGAATTAAAAATTCTTGGAGAAAATTTCGATTGTTCATATCTTTAGTTATTACGCGATAATGTTTTCTAAAATTTTTAAATAAATTTTTAAGAAAATTAATTTACCTCTTTTCTCTTGAAAAATTAAAAGAATGACATTTATAATTTTTTAATTTGGCACTCGATTGTTCTAAATATAACAATTTTCCAAATTTTTCAGTTATTCTGCCTTGAATATTTGTCGTACCAGTCGTAAATTGGCGTTTATTGCAAAAGAGAAAGACTGAGAGAGAGAGAGAGAGAGAGAGAGAGAGAGAGAGAGAGAGAAATCACGAATATAACTTCTCGTCAAAGTAAAGCTACACCGCACACGAAGGCATCAGCAAAGATCGATCACCGATTGCCAGAGGACCCTTTGATCCCGTTTGCCTTTAAGGTCAAGATGATAGTTGTCATCGGTATCGATCTGTCGTACCATGAGGGCATATCAATCGATCGGTCCTGATGATTCGATCACGCAGGACGCAGCGCGCGGAATGCACAACATCGCCATCGTTGACGACCGGCTCGTTAATTGATTTCGTACTAATTGCTACATTCGGCCCGCCTTTAATTAGACTCAATTAATCTCGACGGTATATCCTCGACTAACGATCGATATCAAGCATCTAATGTGGGAGCATCGCATCATGGAACGGCGCACTCCCGCCTTTCATTAAGCGTGCCGATATGCGGCGCGTCGATTAAAGCCATTTCGCGCAAAGATGACCCGTTTCCGTTTACTGTTTACACGTCCTAACGGTATTGTCACCGGCTTTCCTCAGAACTGCGCTCGCATATTTCGATGCAAATCATGCAACTCATTAACAGAGAAAATTATAGACAGCTTGTAACGGTACAATTTAATTAAGATAGGTATCCGTTAAAATAATAATAACGGGAATATCGATATACACGCCTTTCTTTGCCTGTAATACAGTTTCTATTATATCAGCATATCTAGAAAAATATTTATAAATCTTTATTTATAATCGCGAAAAAAAGATTTTCTAAAATGTCGAAAAATGTGGACAGATACAAATCTGAAAATAATTTTGTTGAACCATTAAAATAATTATATAGGACGCTCAAATTGATTGCGAGAACGTCAAAATTAGTGACAGCATTGCTTATCATGCTTCAGATTGTTACGTAATTATTTTGATGATCTAACAAAATTATTTTCAGATCTGTAGCTAGCTATAAAGTTTTAGAACTTTAACAAAATCGTTCTTTACGTGTAGAAAATAAGTATTATAAGTATTATGTACGTTGTTAAAAAAATAAAAATTTGCTTTCGTTACATGTAACATGTACATCAAAAATATTTAATGTTGTCAATGAAAATGAAGTAATAAGTAACTTAAATTTAACGCTTACATGCAAATCTACATCAAATTTAAGTTTATGAAAAATGTACTAAACTTCATAAAATTTTGAAAAGTACATTAAATTTCATGACATTTTTAATAGTGTATATAAATTATATATAATTCTCTTTTAAACGAAAAAGCGAATACTAATAAATAAAATTAACGAATCAGATCTTATATTTATATAATCTGTAACATAAATGTTTATCATTTTGACGAAATTAAAAGTGTATATTGAATTAATTTTCAATCTCATACTAATCGTAGAACTTGTACAAAATACTACAATTTGATATTTTCGGCACAAGAAATATGTTACGAAATATGTTATGACAATATACAATGTAAAATCGTTTCTTAGAAAAAAAAACATTATTTTACAATGAAATTGTACGATTGAAATAAAAGAAATAACTACTTTTGCTTTCAACAGCCGGAAAAACTGGTTATCACAAAAACTTCCGTGCCGACAATAGTAATTACGGTCAAAAAGTGAGAACTATTTGCAAGCAAAGTTGTCCAACTTACGCGTGACACGCGTTTGTACGCAGCTTACCGTCTCGGCAGCTTTTCCTCTCTCTCTGTCTCTTTCTCTCTCCTTGTCACGCTCGCTCGGTTCTCTCTGCGCCATTTGTGGCACGCGCATAACCATAGGCTCGCAAAAATTAGATGACCAGTTATTCTCCGACTTTACTGCACTCACCTGCAAAACAAGAATACACGCAACGAGTTAATTATGTTTTGTCCGCAAATCCTGGTCCTTATATGGATAACAAGCCTTCGCATTTCGCACGCGTTCCTACGCTACACGGTGCTTTTTAGCATTTGTTGTTTTAATAAAGAAAGAGAGCTTTTTCATGCAGACTCGCAAGAATAAAATAAAAAACTAATAAGACTTGATATTATCGTTATAATAGTTAAAAGAAACGGCAAAAATGCAGGAAACAAAAAAAAAGTGTATCAAATGTTTTGAATTCTCTTCAAAAGTTTAAAAGAACTAAATTGTTTTAATCCAAAGAACATATTTTACTTTAAATCTCATGTCTTATTGTTTCTGCAATAACATTAGCATTGCCAACACTCGGGGATTTGCTACAAAAAAATTGGACGCTTCGAGATACTTACAATTAGATACAATTGTAACCAGCCAGAAAATTTCAAGCCAAAAAACGTATATATTGAGTATATTTAATTTGAATATTTGAATATATTCAATTATCAATGGAAACTTAAAGATGTATTAATAGACCCAATTTTTTACAAAATAAAAAGAACTTGGATAAAAAGTTATTTCAATAAGAAATGGATATGTTCTAAAAAATAATTAAGATAAAATGAAAAAATTTTCATTGTATTATTAAAATTGTATTGTTAAATATAAATATTGTCCTTGTTAAATTTTTGTATGTATAAAATATTCGTTTTGTCTATGAAAAGTAAGATATAAATTTTCAATTTCAGTCACTTTTTGTAGAGACTATTTACCTGATCTTTAAGACAACTGTGAGGTATACAAATGGTAATCGAAATCACTAAAAGAAGCTAATACCCGAGGAATCGTAATATCCTGACTAACATTACCTGACTAATTTAAACTCAGCACTAGCTGGCTAATATTCACGTAATTACCCGGTTGAATTAGATTACGCGAGCGGAGATAAAACGCGAACAGATAATTGAAGACAGAGAAATTTTTTCGTGACTACTTCAGACTAGCAAAAGAAAAAGATAAGCTATAGCTTATTTTAATTACAAAGAAAACGTATATTATGATACTTTTTAATATTTTGGCGAATTTTAGAAACTCAGAGGAAAACATTAAAATATTATTTGATTTATTTTTCACGAGAAATAAATTTCAGAAGCTTGCTATTTTTCGGGAAAAATTTTCAACGTGTCAGGCTTTGCATTATATAATCGTAAATAATGAGATATATTCTGCAAAATGAGATATATGCTTCCTCTGAGAAGTTCTTTAAAAGCATTTACAGAAGCAAAAGGCATCACATATTTACATTTTAATTTTCAACAATGGAACCTCTATATTCACCAAATGCTTTTAAAGTGGACAACCTGCACCGAATGGTAATCCAGTCTCTAAGGTTACGTAGCTTCGCACGTGCCAGTGAGTGATCCTTAAGGGACTCTGTTTGGGAAGATACAAGCGGTGCCAGGTGTTTGCCAGGTGGCGGATCCACCTGCTTACAAGCTGCTACTAAGATTTCTCCCCTCATTTGACGCGTGCGCGAATCTTCTTCGAAAGAGAATCGATGGAGCCGGCTCAGCCGTCGTTACCTTTTTCTTAGTTTTGTACATAATTAAATCAAATCGTCAGACACGCGAGCGGCTGCGACGGAAAAAATAATCAGCGAGTAATGTCAATGTCGTAGAGTAACATGTATATTGTAGATATTATAACAACCAATGACACAGTAAAAAAAGAGAGTTAAGACCAAATTAATGCCAAATACGAACGGGAACGTCAGATATGGAGAAAGTATATCAGAATTCAGAAAGATTCGAGAGAAGTCGAGAGAAATAGTCTTCTGATTATACAGAGGAGAGAGGAGAAGATCCTGAGCAGAGGAGACAGTCGCTGACTGACGAGGCATATTTACTAGCAAAGAAGGATCGCTATCTATGGAAGATGAGGATGTTTGCCGTCTCTTGTCCTGAGGAAGGCGAGAACATAGCTCGGTTCGTTGATGCATCTGGCACAATACAGACAGATAATTCAGATCATACTTGTAATTCAATTGCGCCAGTTCGCGAATCAAATCAATTGTATATTATATTAAATTTCATATATATTACCGTTACGAACGAATCGTGATCGTCTAACGAGACGAAGAGTTACGCGTCCAATAGTTGAATGCGATTCTATCGCGAATTTAATGTAGAAGATAATCTCTTTAATGAATGCGAGCGAATTTGTAGGAGCAATTATAACGAAATCGGAATTCTCTGTAATAATGAAATAATTATTGGCGGTTTTTCGAATCTAAAATATTAGAGATTAAATCATTGAGATCTTCGACTCATTTTCCCCACCGACGATCGAAATACATTTAAGTGCTCTCGTTTTATCTTCTCGTTACAATGTAACATCAAATTCATAGGAATCGCCAATAACTTTATTTGTAAGTGTTCTACGTGAAAAGTCTGTATAATTATGCTGTTATATTGTTAATTAATATCGTTATGAATTAATATTCCACACTGAAAAAATTTGCTAAAATTTTAAATATATTTCTTGAAAATAGTACTATTGTATGTGAACATTTATTTACAGTAAATAAATATTCACTCAATAAAAAAAATGATAATTAAACCAAATTAATAGTTTTCACCTCAAATAAATTTATGTTTACATTTAGAGAGAGTAAATATTTACTTAGGACTATTCAAATAATTTATTAAAATTTAATATTGTCTTCAATACCTACAATATATATAATCTTACCAAATTGTTATCCATGTTACTACTTTCTTCGAAAGTCCAGAATTTTCTATCTTCGCAGGTATTCAAAAAAAGATTTCCAAGCTTTTCATACACATATTTTTATACACATTCTCTCTCTTGGATTTATCAATGATCGCCCATTGTTTCCGCGCGAGGTTGAGTCTCGGACGATAGTGAGGTGGTAGCATGCGGTTTGTTCGCCTAATGAATCCATCGAACGCGATAAATTATTACCGCGACCGCACGCAATCGATAAGAACTCGATGCTCGAAGGGGTTAACGAGCGTCCGATGACCTCCCTCCGTATCCGCGGAGTCCACAGAGGGGATACGCCAGGCACGGTTCATGAACAACGTAATACGCGCGACGGCTGTCATTATGGGTATTATACGTTATCCTGGTTTACATGTGCGACAGCAAACAGCGCGACCTGATACACGTACGGACGCGCTCGTACGTGTGTGCGTTTCCACGTGTGAATCGCACTCTTCTTGCTTCGACGCGTAAGCCCGCCTTGCCGACCTGCGAGAGTGTATTATGCACACCTCGATGCACCAGCAAGTCTCAAAGCGGGAAAACGTAATGGCGACTAAAACTTTATCGCAATGTGATCCACCTCTAATCTAGCTGTATATACATATATATATATATATATATCGCTAGCATCGTTCAAAATTATTTTTAAGTAATTATTTTAACATCTCATTTTTAATAATAATGATATATTCCAAAATAAATAATAATAAATCCCCTACAAATATGATGAGATATCAAAAAATTGTAGAATATCGTTAATTTTTATAGCCAAAAAATCAAATTAAATTCTCTTTCTAAAGTTTTACTCTGTTGTGAACTTTTTTTTTATCTCGCCACTAAAAGGAATGCTAAAAGATATTTTATATTTTCAATTTTTTTCTTTACTAATAACCTTAAAATTGAAAATTATTACACAGAATTGACCACTTTCAAAATAAAATAATTAATATTTTCGGCAAAAATTTATTTATAATATTATCATTAAAATTTAAAATTATGCAGGATTTAGTATTCAAAATAAAATAGACGATTTTTGTGAAAAATCTGTTTAACGTTTGTCACGCTATTAAATTGTTTAATAATATAATAGTTTATTAGTAATTGGGCTTTTGCAAATCGTACTATAGTCTATGCAAAAGCAATTGCGACATAATAAAACTCTTCTATCTGCGAACAGACATCGGGGTATTTCAAAGGAGTTCCACCGAAACGGAATGGAACGGAAATGGACATGCAGGTGCTGCTGTTACAGGTGTAACCATCGCATCGACGGCACCCTCGTTTCCCTCTGTCTGTCTCTCTCTCTTTCCTTCAGTCCCCATCTCGGCTCTGGCTCGGAATTACCGAAAGTAAACTTTCCGCGTGTAATGCGGTTAAGCCATAATCGGATCTTCTTCCCTCGATACGCGAAGCCCCCGTTACCTACCCGAGCTCTTTAGATGCCGGATACTACAACGTAGTTATTCCACTTCCGACACGAAGCAATAGTAGTGGTAAACGGCGGCTCGGACTATTAAGGATACAGAAGTCAGAAGTCGACGAAACTCTGAACGTGGCTTCTGCGCGCGACGGTTTGAGTGCGCTTTTACTTTAGTTCCAATATCAAAGCCGATAGCTTCTTAAATGTAAAGAGCCGCATATAACTTATTCAATGTTGCATTGGCTCCTCGCAAACTTCGGTATGGCTAATCAAAGACCTTTTTATGATATATCAACAGTCTGGTGAAATCTTGACGAACTTATTACGATCTCTGCATTGGCAAATAATGTGAGACTAAATTTTCGATAAAAATACTTATATGCATTAAATACGATACTAACTAACACGTATATATCGATTAATAATAACGTGTAAAGAAGAAACTACTCCCAGACATTGATTTTAGTAAATTTCAATCTGTGTATAACTTTAATAAAATATTTTTTTATATATAAAAAGATATTTCTTACATGTTGTCCCATGGGAAGTTGAAACTAATCCGCTTTTACATAACATTTTTAAACGCACATGGAGAATAGAAAAAATAAAATATATTTTAATAAGGGACATTTTTGGCATTTTATTTATATATAAAGCAAATATATCAGAAATACTTATATCATTTAATAAATGTTTATAAAAATACCAAAGATCGCAAAAAATCTTAGTAATATATATTTTGGAAATATTGAATTATTAATATATATATATTTCGAAAATTTAAAATAAACTTTATTTAATATTACTTTTAGCATTTATTAAAACATATTTCCAATCGTTTTACTTACTTTTTATTGTAAAAATAATTGCCAAATGTCATCTATAAAATATTTTATTCTTCCTGTGTGTTCCCTACATATGTTTAAAAGTGACAGCTGATTAATTTCAGCAACTTCCCATGGAATATTCTGTGTGTACAACAATAATATTTTTATTGTATAAAAAATATTAAATATATGTATATTATTTTTTTATGTAAATTCACAGTTAACAGTTTATTTTCGGATAACCATCATTTATTGATAATAAAAAAATTCGGCGGTTTTTACAAGAGGAATATTATCGAATGTTTTTATTTCCTGCAGGATAAAAATCTGCATAACTATTAGTAAAGATTCAACAGGCAGGTATCGTTTTAAAAAGGAATTTATCGATGTTGTGAACGTATAATTTACGCAAATTATGACAAACAGTAAGTCCTTTTTCCAGATCCACAGAAGATAACTATAGACATGAGTGTCATTGATTACGAGAGGCGGTGTCCAAGCTGAATTAATATCTGCGTTGCGTAGACGAGAAAGGACGACGAAATTTCTGTCTTGTGATTAGTGCGCACGAACTGACCAGATGAAATTATACCTTCCGGCGCACGATAGTCGTATGAACTTCATCACGCACGCTAAATAGATTAATACAACGAAATTTTCTATTTCATTCCTTACGCTCCTTACGATCAGCATATTGAATAATCGCAGCAGAATCATCGGAATTTGAATTTATTACTTAGAAAATTAATTTAATTACTTAAAGAATTAACTAACGTTGTCATCTTCTTCTGAAGTCATTAAAAAATTAAAGTATTTATTATGCTTTAAAATTAGACCCCGATTTATATTCATATTTTATTGTCTTTCGTTAAATTTTGATCAACGTTATATTTTATTTTAAATGTCAATACAAAAAATAAGAAACTTAATCTAATGGATCGTAATTTGTTCTCGTAAGACTTACGACTATAAGAACTTATGACCGCATATTCTAATTTTATGGGTAGATATACCATAAGATGTACGATCATTCGTAAATATCTAACGATTTCTCGTAAATCTTACGGCTAGCAAGAAGCTATCTATAAAGATATTGAATAAAGTTATAAGCACTTGTAAGTTCTCACAAGTCTTACGAGAATATGTTACGAGCGTTATGATTTTGCTTAGAATTTAGATATAAGTTATGCTTTTGTTAAGATTTTTTTGCGAGAATAGACAGATAAAAGATAAATGAAATGTAGATACTATTTTCACACGTGCAACCTGATTCAACGGCTCGCACACAACTTTTAGTTGGAAGAAGGTTGGTTCCCGTGTACAGGTAAAAGTCACTTTGCATGTATTTCGCAAAGTGACAATATGATGGCGAAGTCGTGTGTAACGGGAGAGCGAGTATCCTCGACGGGAAAAGCAGTTCTACGAGAGCGAAGAGTGCAACAGTGTGTGGAATGTGAACGGGAAATGGAGAAAAACCGTGTCACATGTAGCGTAAAAACGTGTCTACACTGCAATTTAGCGATCGCGAAGCGTACAGACGAGCCGATGACAGTGAGAAGGAGAAATTCCCAGTTGGCGCACAAATTACTCCAACAGTCCGTCCTTCCTGGATTAGCCGGCTCATCCGGTCGAGGAAAACAAGTTTCAACGGATCGACAGTCTTTTAAGACGAACTCGGTCAATCGTAGGACATGGGAACACAAGACCGACGAATGCACCATTAAAACGATACAGCGATTATAACGGATGCGTGCAATGTAACCGCCTCTTCGTCATCCCTCCAATGCCGTTAATTGCGTTCACAAGTTTGTCGAGTTCAATCTCATTTTCGCATAACATAGCGTCAGTACATAATGGTAACCGAAAAGCGATCACACTGAGAAATCGCTGATAGCGACTAGGTTTGACTAGGGTAATTGGCTGCGGGAGTGATTAAACCCAATTAAACTCGCATTTCATAGACTTCCATTTTAATTGGAAATGCAGTTAGATGTACCTAAACATAAAAGAAAATCGCTAAGCATCTTTGATTCGCTACATCTCATAATTTAATTAAATTAAGTATCAATTTTTTTTATCCGCTATTTGTCGATTCAATTACGTAAAGTTGTTATATAAAATTGACAGTTGCTTAAGAACACGATAAATGTATATAATATCTGTAACATATATTAATACTTTAAACAAACTGTATAAAAAATGTGTCTATGACATTCTATTTTTATTAAAAAACATTTTTATTTATTCGTTATTATTGTTATGAACTAAAATTTGAAAAATAATAACAAAAATCTGTAAATGTTTTTATAAAAATTTACTTTAAGTATTCAAAATGATTTCATTGCGATTCACCGATTAGTTACAAAAGTTCAATTTAGAACAAATAAATTTGTTTATTTACAGAACAACTTAATTTCTGCATCGCAATAAATAATCTTGAGTGCTTAAAGTATTTATGCAAAAAATTATTATTTTTGTCATTATTTTATAATACATTTCCGTACATATTTCTATGAGAACACAGATAAAAAAAAATATTACTCTTCTAGTTGAAACAATTTTTGATCCAGATGATAAATCGTCGCTAAATTTTGTATATTACTTTAAATAAAACTAATCTTTTTCAAAATTTTTTTCATTATTCTGAAATATCGATCGTACCTCCTTAAGAAGATTTGCCCAGTTTCCACCTTTCTAAATTCCCAAGATTTGGTCTAAAATTCAGATTCTAGTCTAACAATCCATCGCGGCGCATTATCGCGATGCATCGACGCGCGAGTAATGCATCGCGAGCTGTCACGGATCTGGGTTTATCGGTCGAATCGATTCAACGGGCGTCTTCTGTGGGGAAATCGGCGGGATTCGACGGGGTACGATAATACTCGGTTTCCCGCGGGGGAGTTCGTGCTTGCGCGTCGAGATGACGAGGACGACGATGGCGGCGACGTGTCGATGAATGCAGATAATGCGTCTAAACGGCAGCTCAGCGGCGCATCGACAACAATGCATACACTAGGCTTGCGATATGCCGTCACCTTAGGGAGCGCGAAGCTCAATGATGGCAGCCAGCGACTCTCTTCTTCTATAGACTATACCATGCGGTTACGGTCGCTGTGCTCCAGCCATAGTTCTAATTATCGGAGAGACGCGCGCGTGCATAGAGAGTGGAAGCGCGCGTTGGGTTTGCGGAAACGCTTCTTTCTCACGGCGTCGCAACCGTGGGACGCAACCGCGCCACGATACGCGATCACCACCGCCGCGCGTGTAATCACAGTAATCAGAGTCCGTGGAGTACAACGACGCCGAAATTTCCATAACCGAACCTAACGTGCTGTGCGATACACTTCGTCGAAGAGGCACGTTCGCTACGTGACGCCGAAGAAAATCGATAACTCGAAAGCTCGTAGAGACGATTATACGCGTCCCTCCTTTTCGACACTTCCCTGTTTAGGAACAACCACATCAGGTGGAAGGGCACGACGAAGGGGAGAAAGGAAATATTTATTATATATCGGAGTTAAGCCGGTAGAATGGAGGGGCAACTCGACGGTCTGACCTACTTTTTTAAGAACTCGGAGGAGAAATTATTCTTATAAAGTTAAAACAGTTAAACGCATTACCATAATTTTTTTAAAGAATAGATTGGGGGGGAATAGACTTTAGGTTGAATTCTTCAATTGCACAAAATTTTAAGGTATAAAGAAACTCTTCGGGTAAAGGGAAGGAGAATATGTACTGAACATATTAATTGAATAGATTAATTAAATAAGATAAACTGAGTTATAACAAAATTAACGATGAAAAAGCAGATATTGCAGGAGTAATTAAGTAGATATAGAACAACAAAAACGATGCAATGTTTTTATCGGAAGATGAGAAGAAATGTTGTAAACAATTTCACTGAAAGACAATTAAGTGAGAGAAGAGTGGAAAAAGGAAGAAAGAAAATATTCATTATGCGCTTTAATAAACGTTTTTGTGCAATCAAATATAAGTGGAAGATACTCAATGCATAAAATATAACGCAGGGCAGCGATACGACAAATAATGATTAAGAGATGTATTATCGATACTATTATAAAAGCGAGCATTATCCGGAGTCAATTCTCTTCGATATTATGTACAATAATACGCAAAATGAAAATATTTGCTCAACAGAAATTACAATTACGTTTAAAATTATATAAAATCGTAAAAAGTCACTCATTATTACAAACGTATACGTATATTATGTATTCGTAAAAAAAATATATTATTACAAGAATTACAATATATAAAATATGATGAATTTGCAAGTCTTATTATACGAATTTCCTGTACAGGGCTTTATTAACAATTTCTATACGAAGGGGGAAACAAAAATATACGTTACACACTAAAGTTAAAATCAAAGAATTGGAAACAAAGTTGGAAAACGAAAAAGCAAAATTGACAAAAGAAGTGTAGCAAGCCTAGCGAGAAGCTAACAGCCTTTTTCCTTCAAGTAAATGACGGGAAAAGACTTGTGGGACCCGCGATGAAAGAAAGCGGACAATGACACCTTCCTCCCTTCGTAACACACATCCGGTACATCCTTCGGGGTGCCTTCGCTAGAGAGAAGACCATTCTCACGCGCGGTGCAATTTCGACGCAAAATCAGCGTGGAAACGCCGAGCGCGATTCGTGGAACGGCGCGAGTCGCGCGATTGCAACCGCAAAGTACTTAATTATCTGTAGGTGTTGATTGCGAATGAGCTACGGACATAAAAGTCGTAAGCACCTCGCATACACCTCGTATAAATCGCAATCACGGAGGAGCGTAAAAAGAAGGGGGGAGAAAAAAAGGGAGAAGAGAAAGGGAATTGCGAGAGGTATGAGTGGTTTCCGCTACCTGACATTTTCTTCACTCGCTACGGACGTATAAATTGCACATTATTAAATCGCCCGTTGGCGATTAAATTGTCAGGTGCGAAAGCCAAAGTGCAAGATCATGCTCGCTTCTTGCTCGCCCTTTAAAAATGTATTAATACGTCCGAAGAAAGAGACCGGCCATTCATAAAGCTGATGCTCCGAGTAATACCGGGTGCACTAGAAATCGTGAGATAATCTGAATATGGAGGGTTCAGATACGTGGGTGGAATGTACTATACGGAATATTGCAGTTTTTCCATTACGTAATCATTTATCGCTGTCCAACCGTCAAAAGGGCTAATTATATGAAAAATTGAATCTCGGTAAAATGAGTTTTCACATGATATAACTTATAATGTGGTGAACAAAAAATGTCGCAGAGATAATAGATAGTTTTTACTCAATAATGGATCGTTTTTGGATTAGGTATGAAAAACCCACCAGGATGAAAAACTTCATGGAAAGAACGATTTTGCTGAAATGAAAATTTAGCTATATACAGACTTGAAAATAATTTTGGTGTATCACTAAAATAATTATGTAGAAATTTCGAGCACGATGAGCAATGCTGCAAAAAGTTTTGATATTTTAGCAATTAGTTTGAACGTCCTGTATATGAGGAAATTGCACTGTTGTAAAAATAAAATGTTGTAATATTAAACTTATTAACTTAAAGACGTACAGTGAACTTCCTGAGATATGCAAAAATGTTCAAATTACATTTAATTAACATTTCATTTTTAACAGTGTATAATTTATTTCAACGAGACCCAATTTTCCATATGATCAGTGCAAGATTTTATTACGTTAATTTTATCAGATGATCAATATGTGTCTCACGATCATTTTTTCAACATAAAATTCTAAAAATAATTTTTTGCCTTTTTAGTCCTCGTTTATTTACTAGATTTTGTCTTAAAATTTTAAGTTTCCGCTGCTCGCACTGAATCATCAAAATGATAATGAATTCATGTACGGTAATTTAAAAAAATCATGAGAGACCATTGTCTCTCTTTACTATCGCATGATGTATCGGAAACTCTCTCTCTCTCTCTCTCTCTCTCCCTCTCTTATCATACACGTTACTTCAAGTATATAAAACAGAAGTTTGTTCCTTGAATCAATATAGCTATCCTGTAGAATTCCCATAACCGAGCGTTACTCGAACCTGCCAAAAAGTAGTGATCAATGGATTTAACCTTCGCGGAGAAGTTACCGCGTCGATAGCATCACGTTGCACGATCGGAACGAATGCAAATATTGAAAATATGTTAACGAAAACCGTCCGCTTCAATGCGAAATATACATGACAATACTCGTCGCGACTGCGAGAGAAATTCACATTATTCCGTATTCCACTTTTAACCCGATGCAAATCTTCTTCGGCTCATTCGATCCAGCGCAGCGAGCACGCTCGGGATTAAAAACTGGAAATCAGAAGAGAATAGGTTATCCTTCCGTTTTCACTTCTCGTCACTTTACAGAGCGTGCGCTCTTTAAGAATGGTATCGGATCTACATATTTTCAAGTCCAAAGCGGAAAATTTTAAACAGGTTTCTCTTTCCGTCAAAAATTTAATGATAGAAAGACACATGTCAATACTTCCATCGCATCGACGGAAATTATGAGATTATCCTTTCACTGGGAGTTTCACTTTCAATAAATAATTGTCACCATTTTCATCGCTTTATGTTGCATACACACACACGAAAAAAAAAAGATTTTGCTAAAGGATCTAAAAATAATTTGTTGGATCATTAAAATAACTACATTCTAAAAAATAGTGAATTTAATAACATGCTTATATAATTCTCACTATGCGTTAAATATTAACACATAGTTAAATATTAAATGTGTTAATATTAACATCAATATGAATTTAACACCATGGGTTTTAAATCCACACCATGATGGGGTTGATATAAACATCAAGGATTTAAAATCTACATGTTAATGTTAATTAACAACACAGTAAGTATTATATAAACATCACACGGATGTTAAATCCACACCAGGGGACATTAAATCCACAGGGACATTAAATCTACATTGGCATTTTTTAGAGTATATGCTGGAAACTAAAAACTGATGAAAATGCTTTGGATGTTTTAATAATCAGTTTGAACTTTCAACAAAATTATTGTGACGATCCAACAAAATTATTTTCAGATTTGTATCCAATAAAATTTTAAATCTTTCAGCAAAATTGATCTTTCGTGTAAAAACGTCAACTATAAATCAGTCAAATCGAGATATAAATACAATAATAAAACTACTATCACAACACACACAAATAGCCCGCCTTCATTGCCTTTTCTACTTTTATTAGCTTCTACGTTATCTTTTATCAACGATCTAACGGTAAGATTGACGAAAAATGTACGGACATCTAAGATGCTCTTAAAGTCCTCGTTCGAATACGATAATCGCCTGAGATATTCATCACTATGATGGCGTACAATAGATAAAATTTGCGCGACGGGAAGAGACATAGAGGTAACTGCAGCGGCAAAGTTTTGCCGGTTCTACAGCAGGACCGAGAGAGAATGAGGTGGAGAGGAAATCCCTTGTTTAAACAAAGGCACTTTGTACGTCCGAGGTCCTGGGACGTACGTCGCTCCGTTTTCCGCGAACAAATGCGACTACTCTTTGGATACTTTAATCCGAGGGATTGGCCGTAATTTATATCGTTCGTCCGACTACGCCCAGATTCGCTATCCTTTCCTCCCCGCAAAACTCTTTTCTCCTTTTAGATCGTCCTGGTAGTCTATTTGTAAACTGACGTTATCCGCGTTCCGGAGGCGAAACTTCTCCTCCCGCGTCCCCGATGTTCTTGTTCTCCCGTGTACGTTCGCTTAGCAGCGCGAAAATGCATGCGCGACGATCGTAAAACAATCAAGCCGTTTATTGAACACGAAGACGCAAGTTACAGCTGCGGGTTACGCCGCCGCCACGCCGCTAACCATTATTCAATGTCGCTTTTAATTGCGACGTCGCGGTTCACCAATAAGAAGCTGCCCTGTTAAAAGGACGTTTTGCTAAAGCCTTCACGCGCCTGCAGCGCTACCGTGATTTATTCGTCTTTCTATGACACGTCGATACGAAAAAGTATTTAACGTCCTCCTACGCGAGCTACTTGATTTATTGTTTGCCTCAAATCGCTTGGCGCGAAAGTAAATCTGGCAAAAACTAATTCGCGTCATTTGTTCTTAGAACAAATGATTATCCTGGACAGGTGTCGGTTCTCTCTCTCTCTCTCTCTCTCTCTTAAATCTTGCAATTTTACGAAATTACATACATGTCACAACTTCCGAATTTAAAATGCCACACGTCATCATAATTATGTCTCAAATAAAAATTTATGTTCCAGCAAGATAAAAGAATGTATTAAAAATTAAATAAAAATATTAAATTTTAATATCGACGAAATCAAGAATAGCAATGAGGAGCAAAGAAAATTACAAGCGACATTTTTATCAATTTTTAAACTTTTTAATTCTATAACTTCAAATTTTTCCGTGATCTTATTTGAAATTCTTCTTTCAATTAGTCGTCTAAGTAGATTATTTGTTCCAAATTACTGAAATTCCTCTATCTTGAACCAATTAATTTCGAAAAGTTTCATCTGCTTTGATCAACGAGAGGATGATCTGGTCACATCGTCGAACGGTCGATAACACGCCACCGAGTGTGGTTAGCATCCTGACGAAGGATAACGTGTCACGTTGCTCTGCCATCGCTTCAAGCGTGTATGGCACGTCATCAACCGAGCCACCACCTCAAATTTTACACGCACACGAGGCAACGTAAGTGCAGTCTTAATTAGAGATTCCTTACCCACGTATCGCTTTGTACGATCGTATCGTATTCTTTGCAGGATGACGCAACAGTAAATAATTCAATCAATCAATCAAGTTCTTTTTTCATTTGTAAAATAATATCAATGCATCGACAAATCGAACGAATAAAGGTCATAATGTTAATTAATATAGAAGTCATTTAGTAATAATTAAATTATAATGTGATTCGAAACCTTTGGGAATTATTATTGACTAATACTGCTAACAAATTAAACACGATATTACAATAAAAGGTAATTTAAATAATCCCACTCCCGCCTCACCTCTCGTATATTCCATCTCGTTCCAAATCTCCAGTCGAGCAAATCCGCGTTAATCGATTGCTAACGCGACCCGAGTTTCGGAGGACCACGTCAGATATATCGACAAGAGCGAGATAACTACTTGCCATAGTTCCTTCTTGGGAGGATAGTTGGGCGTTATATCGGGCGTCGTGGTGCGCGCGCCCGCGCCCTCGGAATTCGATACCTGCCAAAGGGATGCCGACGGCCTTAATCCGAAACCGCCTTAACCGCCGCACGACCCTTCGCGGATTTACCGCAAGCCCCGCTTGCCGGAATAGAATAGAATAGAATAGCCTGTGCGTGTACATGCGCCGGACGGAAACGGACGATACCGGTAACGGACGGGTTCGAGCTCGGACCGGGACGGAACGTCAAATTGTGAGAATACATGGTTAGCGCGCGAATAGCGACATTTGAGCCCGGTCTCTCGGCTACGGTGACGACGGTTGCTGCTTGCTTGTATGCCTGAAAGGGGAGAGGAGCCCGGAAACTTGGCCCCGGTGGTTGTGCGGTCGGAAGCCGGGCCTTTAGCCCAGGTATTAACGTACTAACCGGGTAATGAACTTAGCCCGATGCCGTGCCCCGTTAACTTACGTAGCCCGAGCTGCGTTCTGGAGAACGGAATACGGAATACGGTTAACTCGAATGACCAACCTGCCGGCCAAAGTCACCATCCGTTAATGTCGGATTGCGTTAAGAGTCCGACATAATCGCCCTCGTTAGCTTCACTACGCGAATGAGGCTACCTAAAGTCGCTTTCTGTACATTTTCTGTAATGAACGATTTCGTAAATTACGGAGAATTGATAAATGTCCAACTTTTATGCTACGAGTCGTTAAACTTTAATCTTTAAGATAAGTCAGACATTCAGAACATTCCACAAAACTTTTATTTTTATAGTTATATTTTTAACAGTACATACAGAGTTCAATTTACGTTAATTATGTATGTCCTTAAGATATAAAATGAAGTGAAAATTTTAGAATCTACCCTGTTCTGGGTAATATTTTTTATTTTCCAAAATATATCTTTATAGAAATTTCATGCATTTGAATACGCACAAGAGATGCGCAAAATTATTTAGTAAATCTGAATCGACTTACTAAATAAAAACGGGATAATAAATGAATACAGTATTTTAATCAATAATAATATAGACGGTAACTGGGCAAGTGTCTATATAAATTGCACATATTTTTATCAGGAAAACTGTTTTTCAGCCATTGAATAAAACTCTATCAAGTTCTTCTCCATTTCCTACTAATTGTTAATATTATTACAACTATGAGAATACAGTAATACTAAACAATAACTGAATGGATGTCTAGGAAAACTGCATACATTTCTACCAGGGACATCATCAAGATTTTTAAGACATCTATACATGAAGTGCTGCGATCACCTTTCTATTTAATTAAAATATCCTACTACTTTATCATATCTCAATTTATTTACGTTTCCTCAATCTTTTTTGAGCAACGGTACTCACAAATTAAAAAAAAATTATAAAACGCTCATTAAAAATTTATACTCTTATTAATGTTAAAAGATATATATTCGAAAGAAAATATGAGTCAAAGGAAATCTTGCTATTTGTCTAGCTGAAAAAATTGGAAATACCGCTTTGTGAAGTTTTTCAGAAATTGAGAAAAAATTTATTTCTAGAATATCCATTATAAACGAAACAATCAAATACGCGAGAGTACGTATAAATAATTAGATCAGGCAATATTCGCGAAACGTGTTAATTTTCATAGAGAGAATATATACCAGTTACTATTAAAATATTCCTTGCAAAAAGTCAGAATTTATGTATCTAATACCATTCGAATGCTGCACCACCATCGATCTCACTCTATTCTGGTAACCGTAAATCATCGGGCCGCCTCAAAGCGCCTAATTAGCAGTAGAGGCAATTGAGCCAAGGGCCGTTTGTTATGTGTACACCCAGCAAATGTATATACAGCAAGTACGTATTGCTTATGTAGAAATGCACGGTGTGTTTTTTTCGACCGGTTAAATGAAGATACAAATTCCGCACGCCGAGAACGACGAGTACAGGAAAATCCAATTGATTGTAAGCTTGTATATGACGCAAAAAAAGCTTCTTCTCTGAAATTACTTTTCAGATTGAAATTCGGGTTTGTTTGAGAGTGAATACGAAAGTTTAACATACGATGGCAAATATCTGGTTACGCGAAGCAAATATAAATGTAATATACTCCGGACCAGTCATATCTCGATTTACTTACGTTTTCCCGAGCTTTTTCGAGCAACTCACAAATTAGAAAAAAAAAAGACGAAATATTCATTAAAAATGTATACTTCTATTAAAACTGGAAAACATTTAGTCGCAAGAAATATATGAGTCAAAAGAAATCTTGCGATTTTTCTAATTAAATGTAAATTTACAGAAAATTCGAAAATTTGTCTAATATTCCTCTTTATTGTTAGAAAAATCGAAGCAAAAAATCTGACATTATACATATTAATTCGTGGAATATAATACTCGAGAACTGCAAACATATATTTTCTTATTTTGCACCGTTTCCATCTCTAAACTTACAACATGTGATTAAAATAAGCTGCACGAAAATAGCTTCTCACTTCTAGAAAAATAAAAAAAAAACAAATTGCTAAATTTTTCTCAATTACGTTTATCTTGTTTTCTCGCGGGAGAATTATTTATTGCTAAACGAAATGGATATAAAAGTAAAGTAAGTATTTCATATAAATGGTGTATCGTTACATAAAATATCGGGCGCAAGTTTTTTAAAATGAAATTTACAGGGAACAGTTGTTCTCGTCTCTTTGCCTCTCCGAGGTAAGCACTTATTTTCGCATCGTGCTATCGATTACCGAACACGTAAAACGTAACTCAACATCCCGGGGAGACTTTAGGCACATCGTGGGAACGGCAGTTCGCTTCTATAGATAATACGACAAGGGGGGGGGGGAGGTAGAAGACGCGTCTTCCAATCTCTCCGCGGGTTGCAAGACACCGGCCTCGTTAGTAAACACGGACGAAGTTTGCCGGCCGTGGCTCGTGGCTCGTGACGCTATTACGGGATTCGTCGTCTGTCGTACACGCGTCTGTTCACATAACCCTTCCGGCAACCCGATAACTACTCTTGCTTTCACCCTAACCGACCCTATACTCGCCGCCACCGGGATGACACCGGAAAGTTATGAGTTAATGGTTGTCGCGCGGTATTATTCCGTCCCGAATAAACCGTGCACTAATCAAGCTCGCAGCGTGGCAGAATCAGCGGTAAATACCGCATAATCCGTCCATCACTGAACAAAGAGATTGTACAATGATTCATTGTTTCTACAGGATATTTGGCAAACTCATCTTTTTTTTTTTATATAATCAACTGTACCTACTGTATCAACTCTTTCGTTAATGCATATGTACTTGGATACTCATATCGAATTTTTAACAGTAAACATTTTTGTATTTTTAAATAAATTTCGTTATAATATCTCAAAATCCTCATCCTTTCAGTGACAAAAAAAAAGACCTTGCTTTCACTTTTCCTTTTTTTAAATTATACATAGAGGGGTTGAAACTATAATAGAAGAGTTAAAATATAAAGTAATATGATAATTATGACAGAAGGTTAAAGAGAGAAATGTTCATATAAATATGCGTGCAAAAACAAATTCTGTTCTTTTCTATTTGTCTCATATTTTTTAGAAAAAGATCGATTTGCCAGAAATTATAGTGTATTAAAATTGATGAGATTGTCATACAAATATTATTACATTAAGATGTAATGCATTCTTAAATTATTAATGTCTGAAACAAATTGTTTAATTGTATAATTAAATTAGTTCTTTTTTAATAAAATAGTCGTAATGATAGATGATAATTATATAAGTGAGATATAACGCGAGATTAAAACACGAGATTTCAATTTAAATTTAGAAAAATATAAGAAAGTATACTGTTATAATTAATTGTATTTTTTACCATTAAATATAAATACGTAAGAATACGTGAATAAATATACGAAGCTTATTTTTACAAGGTTATAAAAATAGAAGAGGAGTAGATACAAAACAGTCGCATCATAAAATCGATAAGAAGACAAAAAGTTTAGCGACACAGAAATAACAAACGCAAAGATCGTGGAAAATAATAAATGAAGCTACTTTAGACAGTATCGTGTAAAGAATGCATGAAACGAAGAAACAATATTCGCGCTATTTCTTCGAAAACGTTTTCTCCTATAAAAATCCGTTTTTGAAACATGAACGAAACAACGTTACATTAATTTTAACTCCAATTTAGAAAATCAGAAATTATTAAAAAAAGATACGTAGCTATATTTTTGTTAATATAACTTCTATATACACGTAGATACGAAATATTTTCGTTATTATGAAAAAATATAGCTCTGAAAGTATTTCAAATATTTTAAAAGTTAAACTTGTAAAAATACAACGTGTATATTGTGTATATAACATTAATGAACAATACACGCATCCGCCTCGTTGGTTTTATCACAATTGTTACACGATGTAAACGCATTATTGTCGGCATTTTGTCGGTTCCATAGCTGTTTGCCCTAGCTCCTCTTATCGTTATCGTTTAACGCGCAAATTGGTAAAAGCAGCCACACCCGCTGCCTCCACTTAAAGGGTTAAATCGTGTATTAAACATATATAGTCACACAACAATTTCGTGTCAAAGGATGAAATCCGCATGCGATCGATACGTATACACACGAAAAATATTCATACAACGTAAACGTTGACGAACGACGTAACGGCTTGTTACGCATTGCCTCGATGCACTACGGATAGTATCACATATATAAGCGAAAAGCCGATTGAATATATTTTGATCTTTTGTGTGATATATTCCAAAAATACTATTATTTGAATTAATTACTTCAGAATAAAATATTTTTAATGAAATCTTTTGTCCAAAGATTTATTGTGACTATATGTGTGCTAGTCATCTCACAGCGATAATAATAAAATAATTAATAGAATACGTAACACAAAAAAAAATTGTATTAATTCAATAAAATATAAATTTTTAATTAAAACGTCCTTTTTTTAAATCAATGATTCCTTTTTTATAAGTAGATTGAAAGCTTAATGAATTATTTAATTAAAAATTTACTGATATAATTGCAATTAATGCCGAGCTAAATGAAATAAATTGAGAAACGGGAGCATGTATTTAAAAATATAATTCGAAATGTTAGATATACAATATTTAGCTTATCTATTGCAAATGTACCTGACAGAATCAATAAAGTTAATTGTATCGATACAGTAATGAATAAGGCCAAAATATAACAAGCAAATTATAGTATTTATTCATATAACTTTTCTAATTATAGACAGCATTTTATAAAATTATTTTACCACCAGTGAAAAAAAAGTCTGGTTACATTAATCGAAATTCTAGTGGAAAATGAACAAATCAAAATTTTATGATTAAATCTATTATATTATAATTCTACTCGAGGTAGCCAGATACCCAATTATGATGATTGGAATTCTGATTAATATGATCAGAATCTACTGGTTCGTTCATTTTCAACCAGAAATTTTTCTCAGTGCACTTATTCTTATTTTACTTGCCCCGATTATTCCATTGAATCTCTCAGGTCAAATAAAATAGCAATTTTCAAAGATATTCCGGCGAAATGATACTTCGATATCAAAAATTGACTCGTATTCGTGAGTGCATATTGGACCTCGTTTCTATACACAACACCCAGCCGAGAGCTCGATTCGCGTAGCTCGCGGAAAAACTACGCGAGGCCGAGCGTAACGACTGATGCATATTTATTAGGTCCACCTGCTGCTATCGCGACGGTGACCGCGCTTTAACCTTTGTAACCGCTTTTTATGCTTCTGCAGAGAACGAGAAAGCGAGAGAGAGAGAGAGAGAGAGAGAGAGAGAGAGAGAGAGAGAGACGGACACCATTTCATACGTGGTTGTAGCTACGTGTCGATCGACATCGCTAAATCCCGCGTAGAGTGTCGATCGCGCGATATCCGTGAGACTTAAATCACCCAAACGGCACGGATTCTTTCTCGTAAAATCACGAAATAAATGCCCGCGTAGCGCATCGTGTTATCAATCGTCGCGAAATCAAGACTTATTGACCGTAGAACTGCGAATGTACACGTTTGTTCACGATTCGTAAATAACGATTTAAGTATCGGATTTAGAGTATCAGCATCGCTGATACAAAGCTATCACATTTTTTCCGTAAAAACATAAAGTGCAAATGATACAGATGTTATTTTTTTAAACATCATCTTTTCTCGGTTGCTCTATTAAAACTGCAAAAACTAATTACACGGAAAGAAGAGGTTTTGCTAAAGTATATGTATCTAAAAATTTAGATACAGATTTGAAAATAATTTCGTTAGATCATCAAAATTGTGTAGGACGCTTAAGCTGGTTGCTAAAATATGTCAGAATTCTTTACAATATTGCTCATTATGCTTGAGCTTATTATGCCCCTATATAATAATTTTGAGTTCAACAAAATTAACAAAATTATTTTCAGATCTATTATATATTTAAATTAAGTTAAATTTTTATAATAGATACTTCAGCAAAATTATTCTCTTCGTGTAAAGTGGAAAAGAAGAACACCCGTTTCATGAGTTATATAAAAAAGTACATGTGTAAGTATAATAAAAAAAAAACAATGAAACGTATAATATAATAATTAACATATGATTCGATGTAAATAAAAAATAAGTACTATTATTTTTACAAACTGCAACTTCACATTCATAATACATGTATATTTAATGTATACATAATTCTCGATATATATTAAAGAGTAGAAAATTGTAACATTTCGAAAATAATTTACTTATTCCTCTTCTTCAAAGAATAATTGGATTTTGTTTTACTTAGAATCTAATTAAAATATCGCAAGCTTATCGCAAGAGAAGCTAACAAAATGATCGTATCACATTGCCAGTAAGTAACGTATATGTATATCGTGTTGACGATGTACACATAGCTTTATAGTTAAATAATTTTCAGGCATAAATAAACGGAGGAAGAAATAAACGACAAATCCGAGAGGTAAAATCGCGTTAAGGTGCGCATATGAAAAGTAGGTGTTCGAGGGCGGCGGCAGCAGGTTAGATTGCAGCTTACGACGGAAACGTCGCGTACGCCCTTTGCACTCGCCCTATTTAATTATGTTTCACTTGACGGGGTATAGCGGCAAGTCCGCCGTCGCCGGTACTTTGCGGTAACCGGCGCACGTGCACCGCGCCCGGACTTAATTGCGTTTACAACTGTCCTCGTCCAGCTTTCGCTACGGTGCGGTGTCGGGCAAGTTGCTTCTCGAGAAGCGACGAGAGACGAGACGAGACGAGACGAGACGAGACGAGACGGTACCGAGGCGAGACGAGACGTGCGGTGGCGACTGCGACTGGCATCCGCGTCTGCATAATATTTATTCGCAAAATCGACCATCTCGTTTCCACCCCACATTAACCCGCCAGTAATGCGACGCAGAATACCTTTCTCTACTTCGTTTAAATCTACAACGTTTCGCAGTAATTTATGATATTAAATTAAAGCGATCAACACGCAACAGAAGTTCTAATGTACTGTGTGTATTAAATCATAGCAATCATTTCCGTCCGTTATTCACCGAATGCTCAACGTATTACTGTATGTATTATAATGTATTAAGATCAATTATTTTGATAAACGTCTTAAAGTCTTCTATAGATCTACGCGATGAAACTCGATGTATTCAGAAGTTCGAATATGTTTGCGAACTAACTAGACGTGCCAAGTTCTTGATTTGGCGTTACGAGCTAAACAAATTGTATGTTACAATGAAGTAATCAATTGAATAGAAAGAAAATATGCTTTGAATAAATCTCATTTCTTTAAAAAGCGGCAATCAATTAATTATTTGACAATTTTATTTTATATCTTTATATCGTCTATGTTTTAAGTTATACATAATGATTACATAATGATTACGTATTTTTTTTTTTTTACAAGTACAGTACTTAATTTATAATAATTCGTTTATAACGATAATACATTTTATGTGCTATTATATTAGTTGTAACGTAATAGAGATGTTGCAACAATATTTATAATTTAATTTTACAGAATAATTATTTCAATAGTTTTGTAATAACATTACATTATTCAAAAATAAATGAGATTATAAGTAAATATAATTTCATTTGTAAACAAAGTTCATAAATAAAATCATATTTAAAACAATAGTTTACACTTTAAACTACGCAAATCGAAATAATTGAGCAATTTTTTAATTTACCAAACATTTATCAAATATTTATCAATATTATAAAAATATTCATTTGTATACAATTGTGTACAATAGTACATCCGTAAAAACTTTTAATTATTTTATTCAATATCCGTAATTCTTTTGTTATATCCTCTTATATATACATGTACGTTAGTGATAAATGAACAGCAAACGTATTAATGGATACTATTAAGAACACAGTCAATAAATCTCATTTATAGGCCATTAGCATCGCGAATTATACCTATTTTGCAGCCTGTTGGGGTCAAAAACACAATAGCTATCTCAAATTCCTTCCCTCCCTATTATTGATAGGGAAATTCGATTTCTCTATCGAGAGAAGTCGTCAATAAAGTTAACAATTCTTCGTCGAGTAATAATTTCGCAAGATCATACGAATACAAATTTTCGAATTGCTTATTAAAATTTCTTTGTTGGAATCGCTCCTTCATTCTTAAGCAACTTGCGTATTGGGGCCAATGACGTTGGAAAATTACCTTTACTTATCCCTTCAAAGGCCGAACCCCTTCGTAAAGCCCGGGACAAAATTCAGGCGAGAAGGAGAAGGACCTCAGAGAAATCTCGAATGTGTATGCGAGAAAGAGAGAGAGAGAGAGAGAGAGAGAGAGAGAGAGAGGGAGAGAGAGAGAGAGAGAAAGGGAGGGAGAGAGAGAGAGAGCACCGCTACGCCCTGGGGCACAGACCGCGGATCCTGGGATCGATCTCTCCCCATAGTCGCGCGTGACGTCATGGCCGACCCACTCTCGTGACACCGACCCAAGCGCCACGCTGTACCACATCCCCTGATGGGCGCGGAAGAGTCAGGTAGCACGTAGAACTGATAGGTAGGGTAGCACCAGCGAACGACCACTCACCAGTGAATGACCACTGAGTCTTCATACTGCGACTATACGAACTAATGTAATTATGTGCCGGTAAAGAGATGTGAATACGCGACCTGGAGGTTATTAATTGTACCCATATTACATGGTTATATACATATACCATTATGTGGTTAAAAAATAAATAATTTAACCAAGCTGGTAATATAGCAATTTTCACAATAATTGATTGACGATTTATTAGACGATTTATTATTTATATCAAAATCGGTATACGAATACTTCTTATATGTCGCTCATTTGTTACAATAATGACACGATTAAAAAATTAAGTTTTTCAGAAAGTAATTAGTTTAAATGTTCTAAATAATTAAGATTTCGTTGATGTTAATTTTGAAATGTAATTTTGTAGAGGAATAAAAAAGTATGTTTTTTTTCCTTTTTTTTTAATATCCTGTTATTTTTCTATAAACAACTTCAAACGATAATTTTATAATTATATCGTTATAATACAATATAGTATACATAAGTGATATATAATTCTTATTTTTTCTGCTAATTTTTTCTGGAACGGAAATGTGAAGAGCAAATGTCATCTTTCAGTATACGAAGACGATGTACCTTCACTTAGCGAAGACATTGAAGTCTCTAAGAATTTTCTATAACTGGTTACTGGGTACATCTATACCTATCGTATCCACCTCGGACCGGGATGTCACCAATTCTGACAGCTGGCGTCAGTATTCCCCTCGAGCTGACCCTCTTTTACGCGCCGTGAACGTCGAGATGAAAGTCTCGGGAATAGAGTTATCTTGAAGGAATCTCAAGAGCTCGAGACACCGAAGTCTAGTACATATATCTCAAGTTGATTCGAGGAGAAGAACCGAGGGGACTAGAGATAATTATATCGAAACCCGTCATAATTTTATCATCGAAAATACAATCCTAAATATCAGTTGTCTTTGCGTTATTACGTCCATAATCAATTTAAATAATTTAGATTTCGTAAAAAGTAATTCGAGACAACTTATTTCCAATTTCTGACATTTTCGTAAGAATTTAATAGTCATCTTCTCTCAAAACTTTGAGAGAATTAACTCAAAGATGATACGCGCACTTCATCATTATAGATTAAATAAATAAAAAGTCAAAGAAATAAAACCAAAAATGAAGATGTAAAGAGTCTCTCCGAGTGTTATATAAACGTATATTTTATGGCCCATTAACAGAACTAACATGAAAAAGTGTAAGACAAGCTCCATAAATAAGTTTTTTTAAAAAAAACGTCAACGTTACACGCGTTTTATGCTGCGAACCATAAAGTAAATCTCTTAGCGAACCAAAGTTCCCACAGAAGAGTTACACTACTATATCTCCGAATGTTTCTCACGAAAAACTAGGACTATTATTAATAACACCGAAAATATACGATTCACTTCGAAGAGGAGGAGTGCTTATCCTTCGATGGAGTAAGACGTCAGAACGTGTTCGTCTGGCCGACGGTTATGCGTTTTGAAAATGCAGTCACTCGAGTCTGCAGCGGATATATTCCGTGCTGAACGTTTTCGTGCGCTTCACGTGGAACGGAACGTACGAGGGAGATTTCGGGATGCATCCCGGTGGCGCTGAACATCCAATTTTCCACGTCCTCCACTGCAACCGAAACTGCTCTCCTCGCGCGGATAAATTCGCGAAAAAAGGCACATGCAACCGCCTGCCAAGCTCCCCGGAGTGACGGCCGGTAATACAGTTTTCACGAGAATAAATCTTTTTTCTGACGGATTATTCTCCGACGCTCTTTTATCCCTCTTGTCTTCCCCGCCGCGCTGCGCCGCAGCACTCATAGTTTTAAACCGCGATAGACGTCACTCCACTACGAGCACTCCACTCGCGAACTCGGAAGAACGAGAGAGAGCCCCGTTCTCACGAGTGACAATCGAGTATCCTTCGAGATATCGAACCGTTTCATAAAACAGCATTACAAGAAGCTGTTTCATGGAGAACGCTCTTAATAATATCTCTTCTAATATTCAGTATAAAGTTAAAATGATATAATTCCTTTACGAAAGTATGCTTCGGTTTTTGCAAAATATTCATCATTTTTCAAGTCGTAGTAAACTCGCGGAAAAGTAGAAAATTTGTATCATTCTATCTTTTTAAAGTCGGATATGACACTGCGGAAACGGTACGTTAACGTAAATTCCGCACATAAGAGACGACAGAGAGTCGTCTCAGTTTAACAACAAAAAAAAAGGAAAAAGATTGCAAGAAAGAGAGAGACAGACAGAAGAGAGAAAAAGAGATACTAATACATGAAATTTATCCTCCGGGATACGACGCTGAAAGCAATCAGTGTAATATTCGACACTTATTCAGACTTCAGGTGCGAGGAGACGAGGTTGTCTCGCTTTTCCAGCCGACTCACGATCTTGATTTGCGCCGCGTGAGATTAGGCGTGACACGCGAAACCTCGTTCGTTCTCATTACTCTGTCGCGGCAATTCCCGTCCGCAAGAAGTTTCCCCGGGAGATCGCTAACTTTCCCGTCTTATCGTGATAAGTGTCGTGAACAATGCCGCACGTAACCACTGTAGAGTCATCCTCTAAACTCCTCTCTCCCTCTCCCTTCTCTTTCTCCCCCTCTCTCCACACAGAAAAATATACTGTGCGCAAGTAATAATTAGTTTCTTACAAATATTTTAAAAGTTCATATATCCGCAAATCTATCAGTTCGGTCTACAAGCATCAAATTTATTCTTATTACATAAAGTCGTTTATTCGATTATTTTATAATATTCTTCGAAAGAAAATAAATTCTTATTTTCAATATATAATAACGAGTGTTTATAAAATTTGGAATAAATATATTTTAAGATTATTATCAAGAACATATTATTTGTTACAGATAACCGTTACTTAAAAGGAAGAAAGTAAATTAAATAATCATTTTTTTTTTTTAGCAATAGAATAATATTTTTCTGTCTTTCTCTCTCCCCCTTCTCTCTCTCTAAGTCTTTCAAACCCTACGTATATTGTAACATACAAATAAAATCAAATTTGAAGACAATGAAATTATTTAATTCTGCCGACATCATCTGAGATCTGATTTACGTAACAATATTGGAATATAATATTGGAAAAATATTAAAAAAATTAATTGTTTAGTATGAATTATTCATTAAAAAGTGCGCATGAATTGAATTTAAAAAATTTTTATGGTTCCAGAGTAAAATAAAGAGTCATTCATTCTATTGCGAGTAGTGCCAGAGTCTCTGCGGCAAAATTGCATGAACTTGTAATGTCGCATGGATTCCCTTCTCTCTCTTTCGCTCTTACCAATGAGGGTGGTACCGGAAATAATTTTGTGCACCGGTAGAACGGAATGTTAATTCGGTTCACGTCCCACTGACCGTGCTCAACGGACTCGTGACCGCAACTTGCGCGCAACATTACGTGTCCGATGTATCTGAACGAACCGCACACGTTTTCTACCGAGTTTCGAAGTGTCAACCGAGTTTGCCCACTTACTTCACCTCTGCCCTGCGTTACCTGTGTATTAAAATGGCATTTCGCCAAGTCTCGTGAAAAATGTGCGAGGAACAATAGACGCGAACTTGGACGATCGTTCCCTCTAGTTTTTTTCGCCTTTAAATTCCATGGAATATAATCGAATGACTGTAATACATTGTGTCGTAATTATTAATTTGCTGAAGAATATTAATTCGTTTGTAATTCACGCGTGTTGAAATTTGTAATAATTATACGCGACAAAGCGTGACACGTTTTATTGATTATTTTAATATTATTGAAATAATAAAACGTCTTCTCCGTATATTCACTGTTAACCAAATAATCGTGTCTAATTGCAAGTGAAATTCGTGCTCGTTGCGAAATCTGAAATCGCGATACAGTATCACGAACATTTTCCGAGCAGTTCTCCTCGTTACACATCTCGCAAAAAATAGAGTTTTATTTCACGCGGCCGTGCCTAATATCCGATAGGAATAACCATCAGAAATATCTGCATACATTTTCGACTTCGTATCTCCCTTGGCAAATATCATTATCCCTGGTCCGATATTTCCTGCTCTCGGCTTCCCGCCGCGTCCCGCGAGACGAAACTGCAGGGAGAGAACAGCGAGAAATAACCTTGCGTTTCGGATCTTCCGATAAGTAAATGAACTTCCAACGCGCGCACACGCACACGCACACACACACGCTACGCACGAACGCGTAATTCATTCCACCTGCCCACCGTATGCGCCCTGTAACATCGGTCATCAGAGATCGGTGGTGATTTGTTACTTCCGGAAGGGTAACGAGGCGAACGTGTATGCGCTCACGTACACGCGCGTGTACACGCACACCAGTGAAACACGCGGATGGTGGGACGCGTCATTAATTCAGAGAATTAAATGTCGCTGCAAATGACGAAGATAATTAAATACGAGGCAGCGCGCGAAGCGAGATGAAATTAAAAAGTCGTAGTCGCGCACGAGCTACTACGAGCTGCTAGATGAGACGGGAAGACAGACGCGAAACAAGGGCTGATAGATTGCTGTGTTACAGGGTGGTACCATCAATTCGCGCTCACGCGTTCCAACGAGATCCTTCGATCGACTAGACGCTTTGATATTTTTATCTCAATAAAAATATGAAAAAAAAAAAGCGTCAATAATCTTTAATACTTCGTCTACAATCCGGGTCTTTTTTATCTAACCCAATTTTTTTACTGTTCTAGAAAATGGGCACTCTAAAAAATGTTGGTGTTAATTCAACGCCACACGGAAAAAAAATTTACTCTCTAAAATTAATACATTTTTTTCAATAATATACTAAGTAAACGTTTATTACAGTAAATAAATATTACCTCGATAAAAAAAATTATAATAAAATCGAATTAATGGTTTTTGTATCAAATAAATAAATGAAATATATATTTACTTATCATATATTTACTTATTGTTTGAACTGTTCAAAGAAATATTTATGGAAATTTAGTATTTTTTTCAGTGCGTGCGGTGTCTACATAATTCTCACCGTGTTGGTGTTAATATTAATACCAACATTATGAGAATTATATGGTCGTCGCATGGAGTTAAATCCACACCGATATTTTAGAGTGTGGAAAAATTCAAAAAATGTGGAAACATTCAAGGTTAAACATCTCTATTACATTTTTCAATACCTCTGTTACATTACCAAATTATTAGAATAGGGAATCGAACTTAGCCTTTTTTTATTTCGGAGATATTTGAGAGTAAAATTTCGGTTATGTGCCGAAAAAAAGACCCGGAGATTGCAGACGGAGAGTTACATTGCGAGCGATCGAAAATAAAGAGCTTTTTACGGACTGGGCGTGGTGATCGAATAATGCGATAAAAAATCGAATTTCTCGCTTTAATTCGAACGGATATTTAGTTGAACAAAATTTAGAGAATATTTAAAAAAATAAAATTCACAACATAAAAAATTTACGCGCTTATCTAATTTGTAGTGGATAGAGAAAGGAATATCGTATACGTGAGTCAATGAAAGACCGAGGGAAAATTGATAAACTGCCGGAAGAGAATCGAAATGGTTGTTGAAAGGGGAAGGAAGTATGAGAGGGACTATAATATAGGGCGACGACGCGATCGCCGAGGACGGCGAGCGAGTCGCGCGTTGAAGATAAGAAAATAGGGGTTGGCGCGATCGATTCATGGTGAAATTACAGCAATTGGCAGATATGCATTATTACGAGAGCGGAGAAAGGGACTTGAGGGGGGGATGTGTTTGCAATGTCCGTTTCACCCGCGGAGCTAATTAGTTTCGGAGATATCTTCAATGACAAGCGACATGCGCCGACGCAATGATAACAAATTAGTTTTAGTTGGCTCTTTAACGGCACGCGACACTGTATCCATCTACAATTGTGAAATTCATATAATACCGAGTGTCGAACGACATTTCATCAATTTTCGTGCCGATTTCGACTCTTTTAAATTATAAACGTAAAGAATGGCAGAGTAAATTTAAAAAATCGAAGATCAAATCACGGTGAAAAAAATTGTGTATTTGTGTTAGAAACAGCTCACTCAAATCCTTTTTAATATTTAGTCAAATTTTTAATATATCTGTTTAGTATATCTGTTAATTTAACATAATGTAATTGTTATTTGAATATTTTACTGTGTTACTGTGTTAAATTGATATTCAATATTTCTTGAGTTCAACTAACATGATTTATAAGCAATCATATATCTTCATAAAATTAACATTTGTAATATTAACATTTGTATTAAATTAACATGTTTATGTGAGTAAATAAACAAATAATATAGAAATAATATTTTAAAATGCAAATTCTAAAACAAATGAATAAAATGTGTTAATTTATGAATATTATAAATATTAAATTTATTGAAACATTAATTTAATGTATTATAAATGTTGATCTTAATAAAGATTGCTTGATATATGATTGCTTACAAATTGTGTCAGTGTTATATTTTTTGTATTAATGTTTTATATAATATTTGTGTTTTATATAATATTTTTATATAATATTTTCTAATATGTTCATCTCATATTAAATTAAAAATTTGAGTGAACCGTTTGGGATCGGGGATGTGAAATATATAAATTTAACACAAATCCAACTATGAAACTCAGTTAAGTAAAGATGGCTACATTTAATCAAAACGAGTCTTGGCTAATAATATTTCTATGTGAATTTTATACAATTTCCAGTTCAGGCAAAGTTCATACAAAAAGTATTATTAAAGAAAAAGTATTATCAAGAATATTGCTCTTTTCAGTGAATATAGTTTTCTTCGCTTAATTGTTTGAACATTTCTCAATCGATTTTCACTTCATATTCTAATATAAACTATTTAATATTTGATTCGCGAAGATTTACACATCTATTTATTAAAAAACAAAAAATATAATATATCAAAAAAAGCTCCTTTTTATAATATTATTTAAGAGAGCGGAAAAATCTCGGGAAAAATTGATTCTTATATTCAAATCGCATTGACTTAAATGTGATGTTTCTCTTTTAATAAATTAAATAAATCTGATAATAACGTACTTTTTACGTGTCGATTCGTCAATCTTTTCCTCATTAAAATTTTCTCTCTAAAAGTCAATTTTTTTCTCGCTAAAATTTAATTTCCGCATTAAATACTTCACCGATTAAAGCTTCAATTAAATTTCTATTGAAATCGCACGTTTCAGTGATTTAAAAAAGATAACGTTTTATTAACGATAATCAAATTATCGTCGTATATAGTTACTAACACCTCAGTTAAATAAACGGTCAACTTATTATAACATTAAATAATCATCGCTTCAAAAGATTTGTGTACATTAATTCTACTATGGCTTATATTCAGGATTGTCATAAAATTCTTCATCATAAAATTTTACGATTTCTAGACAAAATTTCATCCCTCATGCTTTCAATATTTTGAAACTTTTTGCATTTTTATCCTGACTTGGAAACTATCAAATACTTTATTGAGGGATTTAACATAGCAAAAAAATGACTAACATTGCTGACATTGCTTGCATTTAATTGTTAAGTTGGTATTCCAAAACTGCATAGGCCGTGTGTACACATATTGAACTTCTTTAAAACCAAGTATTTTAATTTTTCAGAAAATTTTGCAAAATTCTCTAATTTCTTTCCAATTTTTCTTCTGATCATTTTCAATTTCCCTGATTTATGACAATTTTGTACATTGAGCAACCGAACATTTACCACGAACCTCGAACACTTCGCGGCACTTCAACATGCACGAAGGAAGGAAGGAACACGGCACCCGATCGAAGCGGAAGACGCTGTAACTTGCAAGTCTCTCTAATACCGTCCGAAAAGCGAACGCAGTCGCGCAAATATCAATTAGCGATTGTTACGCATCGACGAGCCAGCGTTAATTAGCAGCCTCCGACGACGGTGTTGTCTAACGTCCTGCGGGATTGCCCCTGGCAATATTCCAGCGGATGTGGAAAGGAAGAGCGTCCGAAAGCTTTGCTTGGAAAATTCCCCGTTCCATCGGCTGCCGACTTCAATCCCGCAGCCACCGCCAACCATCTCGCTAATTTCAAAACCGCCCCGGACAGTAACCGCGTTTTTAATCGAATCTCCCGACGTCTCATCCCTTCACCCTTCCACCTCTCACTAGCATATAGATCGTACTGGCTCCCACGATCCTGCTCGGTTCCTCATTCTCTCCCAGGATCCTTGTCGAAACGTTTAATCATTCTACTAATCACATCTTTTTTCGCCGTTCCCGAGTGTCTTCCCTTCTTCCCCAGCGAGAGATACGCAAGCACCGCTAACCCATTAAAGCTCGTAATTCTCGAAGATTTTTTTGTCGCATGACTGCGTCACGGCTGGAAGAACGTTTTAAATCGATACGTATACGGTGTCTCAAAATCATTACTACAGTAAGGGTACTACAGAATACACTGAAAAAAATTGGTAGTCGTTTTAAGAGAGGGATGTGTGTGGTGATAAAATTTATTCAACCGTTAGGAGATCAAAGGATTTGTGCCGAATTAATTCTTCTACCATAGTGGTTACTTTAAACTGGGCTTTACCTCGATAAAGATTTAATTCAAGACTTATTACTGTAATTATTAAGATATTTAATGTTATAAAAGTGTGTGTTGAAAACGTATACGGTAACTTGTAACAAGCAAAAGTATGTCACAAGTTTCATGAAACCTAGTTAAAAAGTAGTTCGCTATTCAAGCTCGACATACAAACACAAATAAGAACGCGGTTAAAGCATATTACACAAGTGTACTTCGCCTTACATTGTTGAATTCTACGCAGTAAAAAATATTTTGTATTTGCGATAGAAACGATCCTAAATGATCCACTCAAGTCCTAGTTAAAATTTATAATATGATTGTGTTATTTGAATATTTTTTGTATTAAATCGTTATTAAATAATAACTAAAATAACATAATGTATGAATAAGTAAATAAATAACGTAAAAATAATATTTTTTAAAACGAAAATTATAAGATAAATAAACAAAATGTGTTAATTCAACGTATTATAAATGTTTTATTATAATAAAGAAATATAATTGCTTACAAATTGTGTATTACGATTTTTATATGAATTTTTTACATGTTATTATATTACTTTCTAACATATTCATTTTTTATTAATTTAACACAAAAATTTGAGTCGAGATTATTCAGGACATGTGAAACATATTAAATTTGACACAAATTTAACATTTTCCAACTGTGTATGTTGTTATTAGTAATTATTGCAGATTTTTTTTATTGACAATAAATGTATAATTTAATTGTTTCCATTTTAATAGAATTTATGTAAAAGAAAACTTGGAATTATTCCTCTTTCCAAGTCTCTTTCTTTGTGAGACGACAATTGTGGGTGCTCGCTCACTACGGGCTACGTGGATTTTTCGCAAAAGGTAGGGAAGAGAGTGATTTTAGAGGGCCGGAGAAAAGAGCAGAACAGAATCGATGAGAACCGAACGATCGGCGCTGTTCGCCACGGTGCATAGTATAGAGATACGATAAAACGTACTTTCTATACGCATCGTTCCATTTCCATAAATATGCAAAGACGGTAACCGCGACTGGCGATATAGGAACATTTACTGTATTTCATCGCCACTATATCCCGGGGAAGCAATCCGCGATATTCCCCGACACCCGGTACACGCTTTTAAACACGCGCGATTTGACAAAATGCCGTTGATTTTACGAGAGTGCGTAGTTTCAATTCTAAAATGGTTATTAAATTAATCCCAGCATGATGTTTCAAGTGCGAACTTTGGATAACAAAATTTTTCTTTGAAAGGGAGTTTAATGAAATCTTGTAAAAAAACTTTCTGACAATTCCGAGAGTCTTCGGGTATTTTTGTTCAAAATTCCAGATAAGATTAGACGATAATAAGATTAGAAAAGATTAGTTATATTTTTTTAATGCTACTTTGAAATAAATTGGAGTGCAAATAACGCAAACTAAAAAATATATTGTGAAAGGTAGAAATTTCCGAAACTATATCTATATCATTTTCTACATGATTCTAATTGGAGCCGCAAAACCATGTAGGATAGTATAGGAAAAATTCACTACAATATAGCATCAGTGAATTGTTCTCTTCTGCTGAGTATTATCTTCCACTGTCATCCTGATTTTACTTTATAAAAATTGATAAGACACGCGAAAATATACTAATATACTTATACGCGAATATGAGTATATACTTACTGTTAATCAACTATCAACAATTTGTATTATCAAAAAAAAAGATCAAAGAATAAATATTTTCAGAAAGAGTTTAGAATAAGAAAAATTCTAAAAATTTCCTCAATTAAATTCCATAAAAAAAGTCTTTGAAAATTTTATCAAAGGTAAACAAGAAATCCTCTAAAAATTCCAAGTTTTCCCAAGTTTTTCCAGATAGTAAACATCCTGATACTAAATTCGAGAAAAATCGAGACAAATCTACGAGATGATATGTCAAGTATAGCGATCAATTAACAATTTAATTTAATTACTGATTAAATGTATATTCGAATGAATATAGGCCAAGTGGTTTACCACACTTGTAATTTGTAAACGTCCACTATGAGCCATAGAGAAAAGCTATGTTATTTCAATGACGCGTACAGAGTATTCCAATTTATTATTCTTACAATGTTTGAATATAAATAACTGATTGCGACAAAATATTAATAATAACAATGTAAAACGGAATTGGCGATGGGTTTTTCGATGTGATAGCCCGAGGAAACAGAAATCGTTTATTCGTTACGCATTCAGAATTTAGAAGTGGTGAACGGTAAACTCCAAACTACCCACTGCACATGTATAATAAAAGAAACATATATACGTATACATACATATATATTGAAAAATTTCCGGCCTGTCAGTCCGCTCGCTGGGCAACGTTTCCGACAGTACGAGTAGTAATTCCCTAAAATATCCCGCGATTTGCGTTCACGGGAGATTCACAATACGCGTGTACGCATTAACGAGTTTATTGTAACTTCATGAAAAGTTTGTTGCACTTAACAGGAATACACAGAAGGCGCTCCGCATCGTCGGCTTCAACGATTTTTCGTTCACGAGCTGTCCAAATTTGACGATACAATTTTAACTCTTTTGGAAAACAACAGGGAACATTCAAAAGCCGCCATCGTTTCATCCGCAGATTGTTGTTCTTTTGTCTTTTTTTTTTTTATTTATTTTTCATACCGCACTCTACGTACAACATAAACTGTTTAATTTTTGTTTTAAATCATACCGCGCATACAGACTTTTCGGTAAATTGACTTGCCAACTTACGAAAAAAAGCTATATTTATTTTATTACGTATGAGTTTACCTAAATTTTAATAATTTTTAAAAACCTAATAGAACAAAAATAAGGAAATTTTGTCCAATTTCAATGTGTTTATATATTAAATATTCTCGATTTAAATACATTGTATCGTATTATATGGAAAAGTCGATCAATAATATTTATTTTTTTAATGTAAGAGCTTTAAGCTTTTATACATATAACGGCGCAGTAATAAACAGCTAACGTTGAAGCCGAGAATTTAATATTTTAATATAATATCGAATTATATATATAAAATGCAAGATTGTAATATATTTTAAATGAGAGTACATTATTAGATTAACGAACGTTCCATTTTCAGTTTAAATAAATACGAAGAAAAATTTTACGTCACCGGCACATCGAAACTTCCCGCTGTCACAAACATATCGTAACGTGTATCATTCTTCCGTGTCTAAAACGCGTTGAAATCTCAACTCGATGAAATGACACCGGTTGCGATCCCTTAATCGCAATCCAAGCTCGAGCAGCTGGCGTGTGAATCCTTTTCGCACACCAATATACACACACATACACACGCACGCAGTGACACGCGTGTCTACGTTCGTCGTAACCGAGCCGAGCGAGCAGAATGGAAGCATAGCGGTTTACGTGGTATCGCCTGCAATCTGTCCACTTGTCCCTCCCCCCCTTCTCTCTCTCTCTCTCTCTCTCCTCAGTTTCCTGCGTATTATGAAGGAACAAAGACATTTGGCGTGCGATAGCACACGGCGATGCTGCGGTTCCATTTGGCCTAGCTATATCCGCATGATCTCGAGAAGCCCGAGGAACGGAATAAGAAGACCGTGTAGCACAGTCTGCCGCGTGAAGTGAGAGAGGAATGAGGATGGAAACCGTGAAGAAAGCGAGGAAACTCGCAAAGGCGCCGACGAGGATGAGGACGAGGACGAGGACGAGGACGACGCTCGCCGGCGCCGCCAGCAACCGGCGACGAGTCCATGAAAAACGAGCGCGAACGAGCGAAATGGATATAGTCGAGGACGATATCCACCACGAAGGGGCAAATATACGTACTTGGAACGTTCCGATACATACATAGTAGTCTTGCGAAGAGTACACGACAAGAAATAAAGTCAAAGTTATTATATATCGCTTAGTTCAGTGGAAAAGTAAGGAAAAAGAATGGCAGCGTTTGACAGTCGCTCGTTGGCAAGTATTTTAAAAAGCCTGATATTAATTTGAGTTATTCCACGAGCGATTTAAAGTCGATCCTTCCTTAACGAAGACGAGATAGCTGCATGCAATTTTTCAATTATGAAAGACTCAAGTTTATCGTTTAGCAAATCAACATTAACATTTCAGATATTCCTTGATTTTCCTTTGGTTTCATTTGGTTAAACGCTTGTCATTAAAAGTGTAAATTCTTTTGAGTGAAATCTCACATTTTAAAGAATAAAAATTGTAGTCTTGAAAAAGAATGGCTGGTTCAATTTTTAATCTTCAAGAGTGAGATTTCACTCTTCAAAGTGAAATTCACTCCAAAAGTTTTAGAGAATATGAAAAACTTATGCTACACACTGAATAAAAATAATTTAATTGCTTGCACTTGAAATTTACGTATAGCAATTAATACTGTATCACTCAACAGAGATAGCATTCTATGATTAAGTGTCCCATATAATTATTTTAATGATTTAACAAAATTAATTTCAAATCTGTATGTATTCTTTAAATTCTTTGGAGTGATTCTGATTCTAAAGAGCAAAAATTGAGTCAGTCTTGAAAAAGAATGGCTGAATTTTGAATCTTTAAGAGTGAGATACTTCACTTTTCAAACTGAGATTCACTCTAAAAGTTTTACAGAATAGCTAAATTTTTAGATACTTGAGAAAAATCATTCTTTCGCAGAAAATATAGTAGTTACAAAATAGTATTGTAGATACTATACCTCGCGATCGATCTTTGCCACCAATCTCGATGTTATATTTCTGCAAGCTTTGCCAGCAGAGCTTAACGAGCAACGCGCGGTCAACGTTAATTTGCTGTCAGTGCAACTGATGTGATCAGCTTCTAAATCGCCGGCACACCACTAATATTCTCCCCATGCATTATCAGTTTATTAAGAAATACAGCTAAACGACCGCAATTACAGGTCGGAGTTTTGCAGCTACCGATCGAAGTTTCTTCAGCCGAAAGGAAGGGCCGAATAAGAAAAGCTCATCGATCGGCCCCTCGTCAGCTACTCGAAAGTTCAAGTTCGTAATTACGCGATATCCCAGATCAGAGGATGAAGGGGAAACACGTTCCGTCGAAGATCACGGATAAGTTCATAGTTCAATTATTCTAGAGAAAGAAAGAAAGAGAAAGAGAATTCCCAGAAGGATACTCACGATCAGTATATGACAAGATTCGAAACTTCCTCCACTTTCCTCTTTTTTGCTTCATTTTTTTTTGACGTGTCAATCTTCTCATTACTGTCCATAATTACATCTGTCCTATCCTTTATCTCTACATGGAAAGAGAAGATTTTGCTGAAGTATCTAACAATTTAGCTAGATATAGATCTAAAAAGAATTATGTTGGACCATCAAAATAATTACATGGGGACGTTCAAGCGTGATATAATAATACTGCAAAAGGTTTCTACACTATTAAATATCAAAGCAACAATGATAACCTCAATCCTCTGAGTTAAACAATATTGTTATATTTAATCTTACATGTATCAAAACGTAAATCAATCCATTTCTGTAGTTAGTTTCAAAGTAAACAACGTTCGTACTAAGTGCGAGATGCAACGTGTGCTCTTAGTAAATAATAAACTAAGTTTAAGACAAACATAATACAGTTTCTTTGGTTAAATTGTTTAACTCTACTGTTTTAGTTAAATTAACGACATATTGACTAAAAGTGGCGATCTGTAGAAACGAAAAATAACTCAAATTACGTATAATTTGACGTTATGAATTCAACAGTGTAGCGATCCATTTGAGCATTCATTCTAATTATTTTATCATACAAATAAAAATATCATTCATCAGAACCAACACTAGATAATCATGTAAAATTAAATTCTTTATTGAAATTCAAATTTAAGATCTTTTAATTATTTTGATGGGCCAATAGAATTATTTTCAGATCTATATCTAACAGCATTTTTAAATACTTCAGCAAAACCGTTAAATCTTGTAGATACCTCGACAAAACTTCGTGTATCCTTTGCGTATAATCTCGCATCGCGGCTGCATTACAATCGATTCAGGCCACGATTCAAGAGAGTTCTCCGAGTCCGATGTTTTGAGGATTCGCTAACTCTTGTCGACAATTTCTACGTGAGCGCAAGTATTTGTGTCGAATACCTATATGCTGATAACATCGCACGTGGAAACCTTATTACAGAGGCCCGATTACGTCCTCTGCGCTCTGAAATACTGAGGGTTAATCGCCGGAATATTGAACGTCAGAGGAAGGCGAGGTTAAATAAGCGAATATAGACTTGTGATTAAGCGTTCGTTGATCAAAGAACCGATTTTGGGTTTATTCAAGAATATACGTGTCCACAATGAATCGCGTGTTCATCGATATTTTTAGCTTCATCTTGTTTATGGCAAACACACCGCTTAACGTCGGGCTTCCATTTACGTGACCGCGCAATTATTAATTGATGTACAGATATTTTGATAAAGCGATTCCCAAGTCGTGATTTGCGTTACGAATGACACATAATTTTCAACATGTACAATCCGAGGCTTTAATCCATAAAGCTCATACCTTCGTGCCGAGGAAAAGACACGAATCACACGAGTATAATATAGTTCTGCTGGCTTATATCCACCCGCGGTCGTTGCACTAGTTTAATAAAACAAATGGCGAGGCAACAACGGCACCTAAGTGCTCGAAGAAAAGTAATACAAGATTACGAGGATATATAGGATGCAAATGGAACGATATATTACGGTGCCACGAGTTCTGCACGACGTATCGCGTTATCGTGACGCGTAAACACGCGCGGGAAAGACCGAATATATCAATAATAAAACCGCTCCTTCTCTTTAAGTAACACATTCGTTCTGCACCAACGATATTTTAATCTACTATTCAATTATCGAACTGTTTGATTTTCGGAATTGAAACGTTTTTTTCACAAATTAAAAACGCAGAAGCTTACGTGTACGAACGATGTATCCATGTATGCGTGTGCGTTAACATGAATAGGCTACCGAAACTGGGTCGAATTCGACTCCAGCTTTCAAAGGCCATTTTTTTCCCTCCAGAATATATCACATTTTTAGCAAGAAAAACGCATAATTATTTTTAACAAGTTCCATTAACGAAAAAGAACTGAGTAAATACGACGATGTATTAAAGGAAAAACGAAAATAAAGTGCACCTGTTATTTATTTATTTTTCTTTTTTTTTTTTTTACATGTTTGTATTTTTGATTCTGCATCGGTAAAATTGAATTTGCCGGGAATCTTCCTCGAGCAATATTGGTATATTAAATGTAGTAGAATCTGAACTGGTAAGTTAATTAATGGCGATTCCTTGTTAATGAGAAACGTACATTAATGGTGGTTCCTTGTTAATGAGAAATGTACATTAATAAATTGAAGGATGTTACAAACATTATACAACATTCGTTAATGAGAATTTGACAAAGTTTCGAACGAATGCGTTAATCGCGTAATGTCCATTAAAAAGCAATCGAACCAATTAGGAAGATACGAATTGCATGCCGCGATAAAATTTTCTTCGACCCAATTCAAGCTGGTACCGTTGTAGCGGCAGTCAATTACTGAAAAATTATATCATTATGCAATAAACGAGGGATATAGAAATAATTAAATGGAACGTATACCTACGTAAATCGGCGCACGAACGAGAAGATGGAATATCGCTGAGCTTTTTACGAACCGATAAAAGTATAATGACACAAATAGTACACAGTGCGCTAGGGAGCAGTGCAAAAAACGGGGCGTAATATTGAGAATTTTTTCGCAATACGTCCAGCATCACGAAATTGGTTTCCATTCACAATTAAATCAGTGCGCGGAATAGGATAATAGAATATCGCCGGCGCGCAACGTTCCGTAGACGGTTCTTTTTTGCAAAGTTTCAGTTCGCGTAGTTTAATAGACAAACACATTACAATATCGATCCCACGTGCGCGCGCGCGCGCGCGTAGCCTCGTTGTTATTTTCGCGTTTATTCCTTTTCGGCGGGGAACAACCGCGAGACCGGATTGCCACGCGAAAACTGGGCCGTCTCGTAACGGCACTTTAAAATTAAATCATATTTTATAATGAAATATCTCGCGCGCGTCTTCCTCCCCCTCTTTTTTTTTTCTCCATTTACGTACCCGCGTTTCATGCCTGCCGAATGATGCTACCATATTTTTAACGCGGCTACATTATGCAAGCAGAACTGTTATTGCCGTAGGGAAACACGTTTTCCAGTAGCATCCTTTTTCGTTTCCAATAATATAGACGGCGTTAATAAATAAAGAGATTCATAAATGAAAAAATAAATCGATAAATGAACACGTATATTCATCAGCTGCTAAAGAGCTGCTCCCGGAAATAAAGCTGAGGCAGCAACATGAAAATGTGCGTTGACGATAAATTAAAGATCGAAAAGTTGGTATGATACTGTATCGTAAATTCAAAATGCGACACATCGTACGCAGAATCGGTTGAGATAAATCGTGAAACATTTGGATAAATACAATAACGTATTCAAAGATTTATCTGAAAGTTTATCTGAAAACCATTTCACTTTTCAATTGTTTTCTATATCTATTTTTAAAAAGATGGCTATCGCTTGCAATAATTTTATAATAATTCTTAAGTTTATGAAAAGGTAATACGCTACTACATTTATCCTTGTGTCACAAATAAACCACAAAAAAAATTAAAAATTCAACAAATTGTTGGATTCATCACTGAATTTATATACTTTACTATTTGTTTCTATCTGATTTATTAATAAATTATTTAATATTGCAAATAAATTTAATTAAATATATTTTAAGTAAATTCTTTAAGTAAATTCTTTAATTATTTAATAAAAGTTAAATATTAAATTAATTATTAAATTCACGTACATTACTAATTTATTTAGTTTTCTTTTAGAAAGAATTATAAATACGCATTGTCCTAAAAATTCAACCCTTCCTAGAAATTCTCGTCATTTTCCGCACTGTCGCAGGTCTAGCATTTAATCCATTCTAAAATTACTTGTGAGAAATAACGTAGCGTAAGTGCACTTAATGTACATTATGGTTACTCATCTCCAAGCAGAACTTGCGCGTACAGTTTGACGGAAGCAAGAAATTCTTAGCCTTGCTCTTAACAGGAAAATTTTTTTTTTTTTTTTTTTTTTAAGTTAAACTTGGAGCCGAGTTTTCCGCAACTAGAACGTCGAAGTGTTAATAGCTTGCTAAAGTTGTACACGATTAAAAACGTCGGGCTCCTTCGCGGGCGCTAAATTACTCTGTAATAAATAACAAAATCTCATAACAATATTCCTTTAATTAATTCCGACCGCCTTTTAACTTAAATCGGATTTTAATCTAGCGCTTAATTATCGGAATATCTAATATCGAGTATTGAAGACTCGTAAAAAAAAAAAAAGAAAAGACAACGAGGACAGAAGTAACGTTTGCCCGCCTTTGCATTGAAGGAACATCGACTCCAGATTGGATGCAGCTGCATAATGTAGCGCCGTATGTACTTTTTATCTTGTTTTCTATTTTTTTTATGATAGAGACGGCAGGTATAGAGGAACCCTGTATCTTTTTTTTTCTCCTTCAGTTTATCTCCCGGGTCATTGCATACGAAATGTTACGCTGGAAAAAGTTCAGCTTTACAGAGAATCGTAAGGTACTGCCTTTTTAATAATTTAGTATTGCATATCGCGTTAAATTCTTCTGCAAAAGCACACGTCACATTTCGCGAGACTCACGATTTTTCAAATTACGAATAAAAATTTACGAAAGCGTAGAAAATTGCAGGGAGAATTATTCCACGTCGTACAACATTATTCCATGATATTAAAGTAGAATACGGTAGTTCGTTGTTAACAGTTCGTTAGTTTGATTAGTTAGCGCGTAGGAACAGTGGGAAAATAGTTCATTGTTAACGTTAAAAATTGGATATTAATGTACGAAATAGGAGAAGAAGCTAAAAATATATTCCATATTTCTCTATGCAGGTATATTTAAGCTTCGATCGAAATGAGACTGTAAGGACCTTCCGATTCCGAAAATGTGGAAAAAATATGGAAAAAAACTTGTGCACGGTTCCTTGAATTTGGAGCCCCAGTAAACAACTCTGCCTCGTATCGTTTCGGAACCGACGATTTCACTGGAATTGCCAAAGCTGACTTCCAGGAAATAGGTAATTTTTTTTGAACCGAGCTTCAAGCGAGGCGCGTGAAACGAAGCGACATGAAAAATGCGCCTTGTGGCTCAATTTTTTGTTTACATTCCCTCCTTTTTCTATTACGCACTGAGAGAAAAGTCTTGGTATTTTTTATTACTATAATTGGTAAAAGAATTATGATTAGAACCTCCATTTTTATTGTTATTACGCCCATAACGTTAGTAATAACAATTATATTTACAGTTCTACATATATATCTCACAAAATATATAGTTGGTGAAAATGTCTATAATTCGAATATTAAATATGTAATCATTCAACAATAATTTATATAAATATTAAATAATCATTTATACGATTATTTTATCAATGTAGGATAATTTTGAATTTGTGACTATTATTGCATGATAAAATAATTATAATTAGAAATTCCACTTTTATTATTGTTATTGCTAATATTAATAATAATAATTATTATATAATATTTGTGCTCCTATATGCCTAAAAAAATATAATATATAATTGCATCGAAAATGACTAAAATTTATATGAATATCAAATAATCATTTATATGATTATTTATCAATGTAATTATAGTTTTGTAACTGTAATGATTACATGATAAACTAATTATCATTAGGAGCTCGATTTTTGTTGTTATTATTGCTAAATTAGTAATAATGATTATATTTATAATATTCGGTACTAAAAAAATATAACTGACACCTAAAATGACTATAATTCATGTGAATAATTAATTCTAATTGCAGATCCAAATTATTTCCAACAAATGTCTTTTACAATCTTACATAATTTTAAGTTGCATAATTTTAGTCCTCGAATTTTGATCTTCAAAATAAAAAAAATTATTCAATTATGTTAACTTTAAGCAAAAATATTAATTTAAAGCACATTGGACTTGAGAATACTAATCAAGAAAATTTCGAAGCGAATATCGATTAGCATTAAGTAATCATTATATAATTATTTTATCACCCAAATCGTCACGAATACTAAATAGTTCTCTCAATACGCAAACAAAACCTATTTCCTCACAATTTACCAGAAAATCGCCGCTACGTGGCAAACATTTCACGTACAACTATCCGATAAAGCCGTACAATCGCGAAAAATCCTTTAATTATAAATCAGATCGTCTCCTCTATCGCACGTAACCACTTAACTTAAAGATCCTCGCTTATCTTGAATTAAGGATCGTCGAAATTACGGCGGCAATTCGATCCTCGGCAAAGAACATCCCCGAAACGCAAAGATACATTTTTTTTCCTTCGGAGAAGCACGTCGCTGAACGAGCTTCGTTTCGGCGGGGTAAAAATTAATTAATTAACAATACCTTTTACGGTCGGAATCAAGCAGGCGGCGACGAGCACCAGGAATCTCATCCCGACGAGCCTCATCCCCAGGAGCCTCTCCGCAATCACTCCGGATGCTTCCATGGCTTGTGGAGGTTCGCTTACGACGGCACAAAAGCACACAGACACACTTAACACAACCGCAGAGTCTCGGACCGGATTAAGTGGCGTGAAAGAGTTGACGAACTCGCGCTGTCCACTCCGCTGGAGAAGGAAAATCTTTCTTTTTTTTTTTTACCACGACTTATCCTTGTTACACTTTTCTCTCACATATCGTACGTGAACGATGACTCGCGACACACACACGCGTGACGGTGATCTCGATCGAAAACGTAATAATTCCTTTTAAGAAAAAAAAAATCAACGCACCGGTTACGCGGTCACAATCTCGCTCTTCGCTGTCAACAGATCGTCTCGGCTCCGCTTCGCTCCGCTTCTTCTCCTCTCTCGATCGTCGACGGGCGTCCTGAGAGAAACATAACTTTGGACAACGTCGAAGTCGTCGGTTGTTAGAACCTCGATAACGCGCTTCGCTCGGTTTCACGTGAACGCCAACATTCGCGATTCTTTTCGCCGCTGTGTGATAAGTAAGAACTCCTGGCAGTATCTTCTTCTTCTTCTTCTCTTCTTCTTCTTCTTCTCTTCTTCTCTTCCGATTGGATATCTCTGACCCTGAAGGCTTCAAGTAACACGATTTCTCGAATCTTCTTCCAATCACTCAGTATCTTCTTCTTTGATCCTGAAGACTTCAAGAACGAGATTTTTTGAATCCAGAGACAACAGTCAGGTACTCCGGGTCTTTTTCTAATCACCCAATAGGATCTTCTTCTTCTTCTCTGGCTTCTAAAGATGCCGAGTACTTTTTAAATCCACAGGCAACAACAATCGAGAGATGTCTTCTTCTAATCATCCAGCGGTCTCGTCGGACGTTCGGCGAAAATTGCGGAGTCAAGTCTTACGAAGGAAGTACCGCGTGAACTTGCATGCGAATCTTCCGATCGCGCGCTTTCCACCTTCCGAAAACACACTCCGGTCGACAAAAGTCCGATGATCCTTTGGTTCCGCTCCGTTGTTTTTACTTCAAAAGCTTCGAGCAAAGCTTCTTCTCTCTACGCCCGCTTATTCTTTTCCTCGAACTCCTTAAATAGAGCGAGAACTGGGTCCAAGGATGCTAGTAATCGCTTATTCGGCTAATATCTAATGGCGCCACCCCCGTGACGTCACATCGGGAGCACGTTAGACTCGTTCGAAAACTCCACACGCGAGAACACGATATCCCGGGACGGAATCCCAGCCGCGTTCTTCCGGGGGTCCGGAAAAGCGTCGCGACGGCGGCCGCGGCGGTGCCGACGATCGAAGTACCGGCGGTTACGAAACGTAGCCGCGAATTTCGGACGTTGTACACAGCGCGAGCGGAGAGATCCGCCGATGACCGTTGACAATTCACGGCGCGAATATAGTCACGTGTCGCACTCCGGTTCGATCTATCAAATACGATCGACGTGAAGTTGCCGGCAGTGGTACACTCGCGCCAAAATTCGAAGCCGCTCGGTGGGATCGCGATTGCAGAACTGCAGAATCACGGATCGACGACGGTCGACTCCCTCGCCGGTTTCCCTCGCGAGGACGATCCTCCGCTCCTCGCGGGATATCCGTCGCGACGCGAGCCCACGGACATTCGTTCCAATCGAGGGGCTAGCGAAGCGGGGTGGCGGAGGAGAGGGTGGCGACAACGACGACAACCGGGGTTGGGTGGTGCGAGGGTAGCGAGCGGATCGCGCACAGCAGGTGGCGCGTATCCGATTATCGCGGATTCGACAACGGCACGAGACAACGGCGATGGTTCCACGACGGCGATCGCGAGCACGCGAGAAAGATTACGCGACCGGGGTTTATTATCGACACACCGATAAAGGAGTAGAGAAGAGAACCAACCACTCGCGGGACGAAGGGACGACGGACCGAGAGACGTCGCGTTGCGTGCGCCGCCGTTCACCTACGCGAAAGTGTGAAGACTGCGCGAGACTGCGCGAGACTGCGCGCGAGGGTAGGAGGCCTCTGCCCCCGCAGAGATCGACGGAAACGGCCGACGAGAGCCGAGGACGGCCGAGCGACGCACCGCGCCGCGCCGGTAACCGCCGACTGCCGCCGAGACCAGCACGGTCGACACACATTTTTTTAATGCAAACTATTGTAAATAGACACTTTAATAGTTGCCTTTAAATAAAACGACACTCAAAAATGCACCTCTCCTTCCCCCCCCCCTCTGTAAGAATAAGAGAGAAAGATGTTTATTATTATTCTAAGGCAGATCATAGAACACTTCCCTTCTTTTACATTTCTTTTTACTTACTTTTATGTTTTTAAAATATAAAAGTAAGTAAAAAGAAATGTAAAAGAAGAAAAATATATAAATAACGAAAGTAATGCATAAATAATACGAATGATATATATGCAAATTTAAAAAATTGTAAATTATGTAAAGCAAAGGAAGAAGAGAGAAAGAAAAAGAGAGAAATAACAATGTAATAAACACCACTATTTTAGGACAAGCTCTTTAAGAATATGAAAGTAAGATAATAAAAAGAAAAGTAGGAGAACAAATATACACAAATAACGAAAATGATATAAATAAAAATATTTAAAAAAAAGAAATTATAAATTACATATAACAAAGAAATAAAAGAGAAAAAGAAAGAAATTCAATGAAAATGTACTCCTTTCGCAAAAGAAATATTTCTTTTAAATGCTATAATTGGAATTATTAATTGAGATAATAATTTTAAAAGAGGGAATTGAAAATTTTACTTGAAACAATATTTTAACTTTCAAACTTGCATTAAGATAAAGGCGTACAAACGTGCGATTTTATTCCTTATAAATATCATAAAAATAATAGAAAAAAATGAGAAAATAAGGGTTCTTGAAAATAAAATTATAATTTATATATATATATATATATATATATATATATATATATATATATATTATATATATATTATTTCAGCCTGTTTTAATTTGTCAAAGCAACACTATTTAAATTGTTACTATCAAATATGAATTTGCGTATTCGTGCAAATTGCGACTTTACAAGCGTGTAACATATATTTATAAATTTATTTCCGTGTAATCTGAATGTCGATTCAAATCGGTTATTCGATCACTTTCGATAAGATACATACTTCAAAGAAAATATCGGTTCGAGTTCATCGAAAGAGTGAAGCTAATAATAAGGCCTGGAAAGCTAAAAAAAAGTCGCCTCTCGCTGCAAATATTCACGAGAAAAAGCTAGAAACAGAACTTCTTAACTCCGCTTATATAAAAGTTATAAATATAAACATAAATATCGATATAGTTTCGCAGAATATTATCCCCGTATAAAATAAATGTTTCTTTACTCTGTATATATTAAAATCGTAATGGAGACACGATAGATAAATTATTATTTCATCCTGTATGCATACTCTCTAAAACTTTTAGAATATATTGTCACTCTCTGAAGAGTGAAATCTCACCTTTAAAGATTGAAAATTGAGCCACTCTTTTTCAAGGCTCAATTTTCATTCTTTAGACTGAGATTCCACTTCAAAAAATTTAAAGAGTAGTGAAAAAATCGATTTATAACGCAAGCATACTTTTAATTTCTATTTTCAACGCATTTGCCTGTCTCAATCTCTCAACTATCATTATATATTTATCGCTAAATCTCCTTAACAAAAATCCAAGAAGGGTTTGTTACAATGAGAAAGATGACGACATTAGAATTCTAATTGACGTACAAATAATTATTGATATTTTTAATTTATATTTTCCAATATTCTATATTTTTACCTCTGTCCGTCTCAGGATCGTTATATCCAATCCAAGAAGCACAAGACCAAGGGAATATAGCGCGTGTTGGGAATGACGATTTCCGCTACGGTTATTCCGTAGTGTACGTTAACGAGATTTCTATCCTGAATTATCGAATAGCGTCAAGTCTACGATAACGTCATCGACGAATTGACGGATTTTATATAGTTTCGTAGAATTTCCCATAAAGGGCGAAATCGGAGATGCTCGACTAGTATCGCCGCCGTTATCACGATACGATGCTTTTAGTTAATTAGCGTACCAACAAGTGTCAGGCTGACACGATGCACAAGATACCGCAACTGCCGCGGAATTCCGTTAACAAGATTTGTCGGTGTCTTGAATTATCGAACGCAATTAACCGCTCGCGTGATTATGCCAACGGCGCGAATCGATGGATTTAATATACAATTCTGATAATTGGCATATATCAATCGCGTCAGATGATACCAAAGATGATATTTTAGATCTGTGCTGTCGAAGATTTGTATAATTCTGGACACTGACTTTTAATGTGTAATATCAGCATTTATTATCTATTGTCTTCCTTTTTCCACCTCTGTTAATTTATTTTAATTTTTTATAGTTTATAAATAATTGAAAACAGTTGTATTTGAAATGAGGTAAAAATTACAAAGTAAGAATTTACTAGAGTATTTATAATTTCACTGGTCAATGAATACACAATCGATCCTTAGACGGGAAAGACGCAATAATTGAAACAATATAATGAAAAATAATAAATTGCAACGATAGATTGCTTACTCAAAAAATTGTAAAATTTTAAAAATAGATCCTCACCCTCTAAATGTTAAGAAAAAGGAAGGCAACATGCATGAATACTGAACATGTCATAACGTCAAGTCCTGTTACCTCAGCACTATTTTAGATGATTAAAGTATCGATCAACTATTGTTGGTACAGTAGAAGACCATTGTAAGAATGTTTCTTTCACCATGCCATTGTTTATCACTACATTGTTTACGTAATATATTGCGCCCGTAACGTGTCAGTAAATATAACCTAATTTAACATATCCGTATATCAAAATATACCTCTCGGTCATCAATTTTATCGTATCTTATATATTATAACTAATTAGAGACATAAATTCGTATCGAAATTTGATACAATATCATTACGTCATTTCTTGATATTTACAATACGCAAGAATGTTTTTGTCACATTAACGACTTGAGAATCATAATAATAATAATAACTTTATATATATATATATATATATATATATATATATATATATATAGAACATACAGCAGAAAAATTTAATATAAAACAAAACACGCAATCAGTAGACGAGGCATCAGCAAAATACTACCTAAAAATCTAAACCCAACATTGATAGTACAAAGTTAAAAATTAAAATACAAGTTTAATAAATGATACGTATATAAATAAGCAGAGTAAGAAAGATAACATTAAGACGTCAACAATAAAAGTAAAAATGAAAGAATACAGATAATTAAGATTTATTTCTCAATTAAAATTATTTGAACTACGAAACGACTATCTTTCCTCTGCAGAGGAAAATTATGATTTTAATACGTCTCTATATATTTTATTAAATAACCGTTAATATATCTTTCGTCCGGATACATTGAAATAATTTATGTATCATGCAACGTATGTTGGCATATATATGTACACTGAATGTTTGGTATTATTTGTGACTATAATTAGTATTTATGACTATAATTATAAAGCAAGGTAAAATAAATATGATTAGGAGCTCCAGTTTTATAATATTACTGCTGTAATGTTAGTATATAGTTATAATAGTTATAATATTTATAATTGGTACCGTAAAAATATATAGTCAGTATCGAAAATAATTATAAATTAGAATTAAATTATGATAATTGCAATAATTATTTTCTCAATGTACAAACGCTATTATTATTTAGATTTAAAAAAGACTAGCTAAATAAGCCAAGAATGCATTCGACCGAACTCTGATTAAATTATTCCGATTAACTCAATTAACATGTTAAATGCAAATACCTATATTATTTTGTTGACATAGATATTAATTAATTGGTAGGATTAATAATTAATTCCTTTGCTGTTTGTTACAAAAGAAAAAAAATTCAAGGATCAGGATAGGACAGAATTATACGGTCGAAAACTTTGCCGCGAGCAATTCTACCGCTCGGACTAATTGCCGATTAAGTTGATCGGAGCTCGTCCAAAGTCTCCAAACGAGCGGGATTCAGTACGTCCAGTGTCCCCCCGAAGTTGAAGAATTCGGGGAATTGCCAGAGGGTTACCCATCCTACTTCCATTCCAAGAAATTACCAAGCGTTAACGAAGACGCGCTTTAACGTAGTTACAGGACAGTGACGAGGCTTATTATCTGTCCGCTGAATATAATACAAAAAGATTAATGCAAGTAAATATTAATTTAACATTAATTATTAAAGACAGATATATTATCATCAACTTAAATGAATAATGATATTTCATATTTCATATTTCATATCTCATATTTCATGTTGTCTTGTCGGTTGACCGATTCTGATCGCATTCTCATTGCTATCTCTTATCGTTAATCATTTATTGCCTACTTTAATTTCTCGTTCATTACCATATATTACTCATTACTAACGTTAGACTTACATAGGATTGACATCACACTCATTTCTGCTTCTCCAGAAACACACCAAGTGAAGAAAAAGTCAAACTTTATTTTGATGTTATGAAAGTAAAAAAAATAATTATTTCTCGGGAAAAAAATGTTTTATGTATACATGGACATATTTTATATAATTATATTTAATTTTATATAATTATTTATAATTATATATAAAGCATTTTTTTCCCCGGATTTTTGTTACAAAAATTTCACTATTTATTGACGTTAAGATCAAAATAAAGTCATTTTGATTTTTGGTTGATATATGTTATTGGGTTTCAATATACTCGCTCAAACTCACAGACCAAACTTTTGTTCTACATGTAACTATTCAGATTCAGAGTCTCTATCACACTCTATATATATATATATATATATATATATATATATATATATATATATTGTGTATATATATATATATATTTCAAGAACTTTGTAATTGCCATATATCTGTATCAAGTTTTGAGATCATTTTGAAGAATCAATTTCGAATTACCACCGATATACTCTAGTCAATGTATTTATTACATTTATATACAAATTGTTAAATGCATTTAAAGCATTCGATTTGTGACTTTTATCTTACTTTATTTAATTTGTCATTAAAAGTTAAAACCATCATTAAAACGTACGGAGGATAAAAAAATTTAAGGTCAAAATATTACTAATTTTTTTTGTTAACATTCTTACTATTTCTTTTATGTTAACATTTTAATAATTTTTTCTATTTACATACTAATATCTGTGTCGACTCTTTATAGACTTTTTAATATTATCAATTTATTATATCACTGTAACTATCGGCCATTTACAACAGTTTCTTTTACCGTGTCCATCATTTATTATTTTATTTATTATTTGAACTTACATTGAGTAGCGATAATCACTACTTTGACTGAATTCGTACGTACTGAATTATCTCAATGATCGTAATTTATGTGTATTGAATATTTTACTTCAGTGGCTAGATTAATTTATATCTTTCCGCAAACATTTTATTAAATGCGTTGCTTAGTATCGTTTTCCCGATCAGTTATCAATATTTTGCGGTTTTGTTTGCATTGGTCGATAAGAACAGGTTTGCGGTGTCTACGTTGAATCCACGCATTTTACGCAGACAAATTCATTGATATCTACGTGAATGTAACGTGTTATGAATGACGCGTCATCAAAATTTCCACGTGGATTGCACAGAGTAAAAATCGATGTGAATTTATTCACGTAAATTCTATATTACTATTTTCTTGTTTTATCCCCCTTTAATTTTATTAGTAATTCTATGTGTATTAAAATCTATATGAAAGTGTGCATAAAATGCATGTTAAAATTTTGAAGAAAATTTATTTTGATTTAGCAATAAAATTACGATATTAAATTCATGTAGATATCATGTCAACAAAATTTTGTTCACATATTCCATGTAAAATACGTGGATTCAGATAACGCAAACCTGTTCTCATCAGATCAAAGAGATAAGAAAGGCCAAAACCTTACTGTGAAATGTTGACGTTTTTAAATATAATTATAGGTTGTATATATAACAATCTTACCAATAAATATCCATTTTACCCAAGGGACAAAAGTCAACAAAAAATCAAAATAATTTTATTTCGATTTTTAACATTAATAAATAGTTAAATTTTGTAATCAAAAATCATCATTTTTTACCTTCAAATAAAATTATTTTGACTTTCTTTTTACTTGATGTTCTTCGGATATCAATAACTGTTTATATTGCACATGGACTCTTATTGACTATCTTGCTTCTTTTTATTGATTTATTTTCAGAGCTTTTCACACACACACACACACACACACATACACACACACACACACACACACATTTCATTATTTATTTAAAGACAGGCGTATGTTATCGTTTCAAAAAAAAAGAATATTCTTCGCATTATCGCCGCTTATTTAAAAATAATTAGCTTCGAGGAAGGGACGAATTATAAAATATGTATACCACTTTTAATAATTAAAGTTATCGAATTAAAAAACAAAACGATATTATTTTCCGACATCGTGACGATTTTTCACGTATATCACGAGTAATTGGAAATCGTTTCGCCCCGACCCGATACGTCAACAACGACATTCACATCGAAATTTAATTCGACGTGCTCTATGATTCTATTTGCGTCACAGCATTTCGCCGTGACGCACGTAAGCGGCCTCTCTCGAGTTTGTACGAATTCCATAAATATTGGCGCCAAGCACGGACGACGATAAAGATTCCAATTTATGAAGTTGCTCCATGGGGTATGAAATTGTTGCTCGCATTATATAAGTTATGTAGTAAGTGGGCAGAAGAATTTTCTCTCCCCGTTGCAATAGCATTGCAGTAACGGCTCTTTTCTTATCGAGTAGTAAAGATTTGATCAGAGAGATATTATGATTAATTGTTCAGAAGCGATCGTGATACAAAAAATATATATCAGGATGATAATTTTTATATATATATAATAAATTTTATTTTATTAATACGTACAGAACAGAAATGTGCAATATAATACATGTATATATGTTGCTATTTCATTAATTATTATTCGCAAAATTTCAACCTGGATGCATACATATTGCGATACAAATTTTGGCAGGTTTGCTAAAATGAAATATTGCGTTTAATATCTGAGTGCCTTCATATACTCATGCAACAAAATAGTCTCAATTTACGTTCAGATACAGAGGATGTACATCAAACTGATATACAATTATTAAAAGACATTAAATAGTTACATTTTGTTGGTTTATACAAATTATGGTTTATGTATTGATTTTGTTCTTTCTTTTTTTTTATTTTTCTTGTTGATCTGACTTATGTCTTACTTATTATATTAAATATATTAGTCATTTTTCGTTCGAGCTCCAATCAACATGCGTTTTTAACTTGATACTCTTTAGTGATAATAAATTTTAATTGTTTTTGATCTAATGTTGAGATAAATTCCTTCTATGTCTTGAGAAGACATTTTCTCAATCACCAGTTTTTTAATGTTAATTTGTAACTTGTTGGATAGAATGGTTTCGAAATATTTATAAATTGTGTTAATGTTTCGAATAGATTACATCAAATCTATTAATCTGATAGTGACTTTTTTTGGACATGAAGGGATATTTTGAAATTGTATGCTGAGAATGATTTCAAGGTGAAATGTACTATTTTTTGGAATAAAGATTTAAGATTGCGTACTAATTATCCATGCTGACTCTCATTCGCCCTGGGTTTTTTTTTTATTTTTTTGTTGTTGAAATATTACATTGTATTTTGAAATTATTTGAATTTATGAATTTTTTATTGTTCGCAATTTAACTATATAATTTCTTTCTAAAATTTATAAACTATATCAATCGCAAGGTAATATAATCGACGTGATAAACTCAATTTGAAAAATGGACTAAAGTACGCGAATGAAAGTAAGAATTAAAGTAAGTTCAAACACAACAAACAGTCTTTAAAATGTTATTAAAAATCATTTTTCGATTTATTTTAACGTCATTTTGACATTATATCATGATCTGTTATTTTGTTTAAGACTAGAAAAATAATTAACAAAAATTTAATTTACTAGAGAAAACCATAAGATTTGAAATTTAAAAAGTAGCAAAATTTGCGAATTGAAATCAAGGCACCTAGTTCTCGTAAGATGCATTAAAATACCCATTTGGTAAATTATATCGCTCTCTTTGCAAATAGAAAAACTAAACGGTATCGCTATCTATTGCACGAATATTCTATTGCAGCTGGAAACGGAAGATTGTTGCCATCTATTGATTTCCTCTGGTACTATGTCATGAAACTTTTTCAGTTGCACAGATATAGGACATATATTTATTTATAAATATCCAATACATACAATTAAAATTTATTTCACAATTAATATATCGCGATATATGTAAAATAAAACTTATATTCTTCCCCAAATGCATCAATGTTGTTTTATTTTTTATATTAACTGAATCTAACCTCGCAAAAATTCTGATCAATAAAACGATCGCCTCTGCCGTTGCACACAGCAACAATTAATTTGGTCTGTAATCGACGGGAAACTGTTAGCTGACGATCAAAGCAGTTTTATCTTGTAGTTTAAGCAAGTGCCTTATTTTTACGCGTCTAACTGCAAAAAGAAAAAAAACATGGGTTCGTGTGAACTAAAAATTATATTTACTTGATTTCGTGAGGGTGATGTTCACATTCACTCGTTATTCAATAACGCAAAAAATATTTATACAATAATTTTTTTTTTATCAAAATAAATGTTTCAAATAGATGAACCGAGTTTGTCGAATCCGGAAGATACAAAGCGAATTTCGAGGAGCGAAGAAGACCGTTCGTTCGACGAAGTGATTGGACATATTGAGGATTTATTGTTGGGTATAACTTAATTATTCCGAAGAAATCAATTTTTAATCGATAGAATTTTATTACTTTTTTGGATATATTTGACTTAAAAAATGTAATTTATATTTTCTTACTATTTTATTAAAAAAATTTTCTTATTTTATAATTTTATTTTAATGTAAGATCTTTTTTCTGTTTTTTTTATTTTTTAGTTTTCTGATCAATCTTTGACTCAAACTATATGATTATATAATTAATTTGAAAGATCCATCAAGATAATACAATCGACAGGATTAAAATTCTTAATTCTTTATTACTAGAATTCTTAATTCTTTATTACTCACATGAGATTTCCAGGACACCTCCGTTTCATAAATTCGCTAAATGTACAAGTATAGATACTATTTATACACATTATATTTAACAAAATTATTTTGTAACTTAAAAAAGTTTTTTAGCCTTTATTTGTAAAGAATGTATAGAACATTATCAAGGTTTATTTAATTGTAAATCATTAAGAAGAATGAAAATTACAATATATAATGTTAGAATATTAGAAACATCTCACTTAATTATATTAAAAAAAAACACTGATAGTGTAGGATCAATTAATCTAAGCTCTTAATTGATAGCTTTACGATTTAATAAATCGATCTTTCAGAGGAAGATTTTCAAGCCCTTCAGAATAAATTTTTAGAAAAGTATTGGAATGTTTTCGAACCAGTAGAAGATAACAAATTAATTTACACCGATATATTCAACGAATATGTGAGATTTTTTATTTTCATTAAAAACCTCGAAGTTCTTTAAGTTCTTGCTACCGATTTTCTGAGACGCGCTTTACATATTTCAGAATAAAGATGTGGAGGCATACATCGTGGATTATTTAAAGAAAGTCATGCCGCAGTTCACAGTAAACACTCTTTTACATCAATTAAAGTGATTATAATTAAAATATAGTCAATAATAGGAACAATTTCGGACTTTTATCTAATAATTTTCCCATTCTCGCATGCTTGCACAATATGATAAAACTCAGTGAGAAGCAGAAGCAAACGGAGCTGGAAGGTGAAGTTTTTGAGGTACTGTCAACGATAACAGATTTCTTGGCTTTTAAGGAAATGTTCTTGGATTACAGAGCGGTATGTAAGATCATTCTAATTTTTTTTCATATAGTCTATGTGTATATTACAAAAAATTCTTTACAGATGAAAGAAGGTAAGGTTGCAGATCTCAGTTGTGGGATATCTATAACATCTTTGAAATCCTATAATACCGAAGACTGCAAAGATCCAAGATAATACAAATAATTTTAGCATAAAGATGAAAGCTAGATTGAATATGAGTAAAGATGGCATAAAATGTGATATAAATTGGAAATATTAATCATTGTGTTCACTACTTATTAAATTAATGGATAATGTATTTGCAAAAATCTATATTCAGTATATCACGTACATTTATAAATAGAAATACAAAAATAATTCGAGTATCATACGGAGTCTTTCTTGCAATTTACAGAGTCTCTTGCAACATTCTATATGATCTATATAATACAATATTTAGATTTAAACCGAAATGTTGAATCTTTGAAAGTTTTTGTTTTTTATCAATTGCTGCTCTGATGGAATAAGTGCAAACTCGTTATACTTTAAATTAGAAATAAAATTTGTGAATACTTATCTATAATAAAAAGAACAAACTTTTTAAATAAAATTAACTAGCAAATATATAGACTATACTTAAATAGTCTAAAATACCCAGCAAATACAATATAATATTTAAATTTATAATCATATAATTGTTACATAACTTTAACCATGACATTATATAATTATTACATGTTTGCTGTATATAAATTTTCGATTTTAATGCATGAGAATTTCCATTTGTACGAGTTTACTGTTCGTCTCGTTTGGCATGCGATATGGTAATGTTCCCGCGAAACTCGTTAACGCTCGGGCTTGCTCTCGGAGATCGTGCAATTGCTGCTCCCTCGCGATTTTATCACCTGGTTCTACCGATCGTAATTTCTGATATTGACGATACAATATCGTCATAGTGGCCAGAAGAACATCAGCTAATGTGCCAGCCACTTCGGGTGATACTCTACGTAAGGCATTCACTCTTTCATCAACTTCCTTTACTTGAAGAGGTAACATCTTCGAATCCGCAATTGTCTGAAGGAAGTATAGTATTATTTAAACCTTCTCTCTTAAGCTGACTAGTGATCTTTTCTAAACATATTCTTATCTATTTAGTTAATTAAAAATGTACTTACTCTGAGCGCGCTCTGATACTGCTCATTGTGGAATTGATCGAAGAAAATCATAAGGTCCCTCAAAGTATAAAATGAAGATACTACTTCTGAAGGCGCTTGAATTGCAATGTCCTTGTATCTGAAAAGATTTGTGATAATCATAAATATCAAGCTTTTTATAAATTTTAAAAAATTTGCATGATCGATGCAAATTTCTTTAATCGTATAAATTATACCTTGTACTGATATCCATCGCTGTGGTTTGTAATCGTCCTCTGAGAGATCCAGGCGGTCCTCTTTGACTAACAACTTGTGTCAAAAGTGTACACATCAAACTGAGGACCTTCTCATGATTCCTAGCTAAATCGTACATCATAACTGCATCTTCCAGCAGACCTTTCCTATACAATGTTTCGGCACATATGTTTATCACGTCATCCGTATTGATTTGGAATTGATCCAAGATCCCTGGAAGTCTGCGATCTTTGTCAAGTTTTCCGACTAACAAAACACGGTTTGCAGGAGAAGCATCTACTACCATTTCTGCGGCAGACGCGGCGAACATATTACGGTCGTATGGATCCTTCATACATCTAAAAGCAAGACGTCAATGTGATTATCATATTTATAATTTAACGATTGATTTATACAAATAAGAAATTAAGAATCATACCTCAATAAAAATAGATAATGAAGGCTCTCTTTTGGGTCTGATGATTCAAATCTTTTAACATATAATAATATCAATCTAGCGAAATTTAGTCTTTTCGCTGGCGGCTTATCGGCAGGATCTACGCTTATCAAAGGTGCTAAAACGCTTTGACTGACAGCCAACAAATTATGTTCGTGCATAGCAGCTGCCAGATGGACAGCATGCGGTAAATGCCTTGCTCCAGCACCCGTCGCTAAGAATTCTATCGCTGCTTCAAACTGTCCGGTCAAAAACAGCATTGAGAAGTACAAAAACGGCTGTTCGTGTGCGTGATAATAAGTTTCTCCTAAAAATGGCATTGATTAAGACTTCTAAAAATCTAAAAAACATTATCGGTTATCTAAAAAAAAATTAGTATTACCATATATTTCTGAAATTGTAGTCTGCAGATAATCCAACGTAAGTTTATTCTCAACGTCTGCCTGATCTCTCACTTGGCATAACTTTAACCACAAGTAATCGTCAGCTGTGGATATCACTTCGGAGTGGAAATCATCCAACTCGCAAGGAACCAACGCGCAATACGCTGCTCTCTTGTAAGGATCAGTGACGGATCGTACTTGTTTCCTATAGTGCAATTTTAGGATGGACTCGGCCCGACTACTTGGACGATGTTGCTGATCATCGCAAGCTTCCTCGAGAGCCGCTTTAAATTCCGGGAATTCCGTGCCGCATTGATTTAGGCATTGCAGCGCGGCTTTGTAATCTCCAGATCGCATACAGTAATATACTAACGACCACAATGGTTTGTCTTCCATCTTAGTATCCTCCAAATCTCTCAGATTTTGTACTTTGACACCCACGAAGCTCTTAACCAAAGGTATAGTGCCCGGAAGACCCCCTCGTTTCGCCTGCACCAAATTTTCGTTAATTATGGAGTTCATGAAATCTCTATATCGATTTTCCAAATACTTTCTGGCTTGTGAGACAATTCTCTGTTCGATTGCGGAGCTGCTTCTGGATTTAATTTGATCTCCTCTAGGTGTTGGCGGGATATCGACCATACACTTTACCATTTGCCACAGATCCACAATTTTCTTGTCGTTAAAAGACTCGGAAGCTTTGTGGAACGTGTTAAACAAACTGGGCCGCGTAACACCTTTGAGCACATGATCGTTATAAATCTGCAATTCCTTTACATAAGCAACTTCTATGCTGGAGAGACCACTAATCATCGAACCGGCTAATTTTGTACGCTGCGGAGCACCACGCAAATCCACCAGTTCACCGGATGGCGCAGTCATGGCGTTTATTATCTCAAAACGCATTTGCTTCCATTCACCCAGCATATGTTCCATTTGCTGAGCTCTTGTAAGTTCAAATGTCTAAAAGAATATAACCAATATTAATCTCTCCATGATATACAGATATATAGATATTTAATCTAGACATATAGATATTTAATTATTATTTTACATACGTCCTTATGGACCTGTTCAATGATGGAAAGAATCGCATTTTCTTTTTCATTCCTGAGATAACTAACAATGTCGGTATCTGCAATAGGATCTAATGGCTCAAATGTGCGTCTCGCACTGAGAGAATTTAATTTCTGCGAAATCTGAGATAAATCTACTCCTCGGGAGCCTAATAAAACATGACTGAAACATTTATCTTTATATAAATGTTGTTTTTCAGTTAAGGTAATCGGATAATATAAAGCATTTTACAAGAGCTACAAATGATGCTGCATAACACAATGAATCATTTCATTCTTACATTAGCAAACAAAGATATAATAATTGACTGTCTTACACTGCATCAATTGTGTTTCTTGCTGCGTGAAAGCACTATGAATGTTTTAGAAGGATATACATGACACAGTGTAATACTAATAGTGTAATACTAAAGTGTTTAATATTAGCAAACAACAAAGATATAATGATTCACTATTATGCAGTATCAACTATGGCTGTATTCATCAAAATTTACTGCTAAGACTAATCTATAGTTTATGTCACGTATACTATAGATTTTCAATATTGGCAGTAAATTTTGGAACACAGCCTGTATCTCTTGCTGGAAGTACAATACATCACTTCATTCTGAATATATTAACACAATGGCTATGTTTGGCAAGAAAGAAAATTAATCAGCACTTAGTGATTCTTTAATATGATTCTTATACTTAGAGTGAGATTCATAGTCCATTCTTATTTTAAGACCATCTTAAATAATATCTAATGCTAACGCAGTTCTCTGATTGATCTTATGATATCTTAAGACTGTACTTAAAACTGTACTCTCAAATATAAGAATCAACTATGAATCTAGCAAAGAGCTAAAGGCAAGAATCAATTATATTAAAGAATCACTAAGTACTCTAACCGATTAGTTTTTTCTGTTGAACGCTACCAATACAAATGCTGTAAAGCATTTTTTGATCAATTTATAAAATTTTTTCTTTTAATTGACTGATCAAATATTTCAAAGCATTCATAGTAAGACTTTGATCACAACCTCTTGCACTGACAAATAATAAAATATAATGATTCACATTATTGATGCTTTCTAACAAGAGACATAATGTAATAGTGAATCACTCAGTAAACCATTACATTCTTGTTGTTTGCCAATATAAGAACGAAGTGATCCACTATGTTACAATGCCATTTGTGTCTCTTGCTAAAAACGTCCTGTCATCTGAGTACCTACCTTGCTCAATCATTTCATCTTTGTTTAAAATTGATAAATAACGAGAATGTAGTGATTCATTGTGTTACACTGTATGTCTCTTGTTCAAAAGTATGTTTAACATGAAGTCTACAAAAAACTTATCATATGTATCCAAGAATAAACCGCTGGGATAAACTTACGCTTGTGCCTCGTTATCCTGTGTGCTTGTTTGCGTAACCCGAGACCATAGCTCATTGGACGCCTCTAATATTTGTCGTAAATTTCTTTCGACCTGCGGCAGATCCTCATTTCCCTCAACGGTTGCGGACAATTGCTCTGCCGATCTCAACAATTCGCTGAAGCCGGAATCAGCGGCCAGTCGGGTGGTATCGGCGGGCAACATATCCGCGTGACCGATATCGCCCATACTCCTAACCTAACAGTTTTGCAAATTTAGGTTATTGCAGCCGGCGAAATGTTGAAAACGGATTTTATCTTATAAAATCACGCGGCAAAAAGACCGAACCACGAAATACAAGTCGCAAATGTATTTTTAGAAATCACTAGAAAATATGTCAGGGCTGTAAGCCGTATAAAATCAATCTTTCCCTAATCCCTAGACCAGAGAAAAGTCTGGGGCGCGATTGTGTAACTGCCTTTATGCTTATCTTATAAAGCCGATTCTTAATTGCAAGCCGATCGCAATTTTGTTGCGACAGCCAATATGAAGCGTTGATTTCAAAATCCAAGTTTCAGATTGGCAACTTGCGATCGGCTTGCAACTACTATAGAACCGAATTATATTGTATATGGGATGCGTTCGTTTATGCAGTTACTGCCGCAGATGTCGTTCGTTTATTTTACCTGCGAAGTAAAGTCATTAGATTAAGTGTATGGCGAACTGCTGCCATTTTGCCTCCATGACGCGCGATTATTCAAAACTTCAGTCTCTTTCGCTACGGTTTTTGCAATTTTCAACACAGCAACCATTTTCGATAATAATAGAATGTATATATATATATATATATGTGTGTGTGTGTGTGTGTGTATATGTATATATGTATATATATTGTATTTATCATTATATTTTTATTACTCATAAATTCTCGGATAATTATTTAGAAGACGCCCCTCACTTTCAATTTTAATAAAATTATGCTCATTTGTTGCATTTTTGCATGAAGAATCTGACAGTAAAATGTCATGGCTTATAAGCTTTAAAGTTGACGACATTATGGTTGGGAAATCTATTACACCGACTTAATGCAGCGCTATATATACGTATTTTTGTCTGTATTTATTTAGAATCGTTATTTCACCTCCGATATTAGATTATATCAATCAATGCATTTTTATTCAAAACGAAAGCTTGCTCTGCTTCTTGCTATATGCGAAAAGTTATAAACCCCTAAATGATGAAAGGAAGGAACGATTTGAATAATTAATCGATCATTAATAAGGTTCGCGATGACTTTATCAACAGTCAATAAAATTCATGGCGGCTGTACCAATCATTGATTAATTATTTTTTATATTATCATGTCAATTATCAACAAAATTAATTAATTTAAATTGTTTAAAAAATCAGTAAAATATAGAGAAAATATAATCAATTAAAAGATAATTAGATGAAAAATTTTAGAAGAATTTCAAAAGTTAAAATTCCAAATATTGCAATTTCAAGTTTTATATTATATTTTTTTTGTCGCTATAATTTACATTAGTAGAAGCAAAATTGCAACTATAATAATATATTCCAACAAAACACACACACTCACATATTCAATATGCAAACGCAATACACAATAAGGCATAAATTTTTAACAATTATTTATTATATAATACGTACACACAGTACGCTCACAACTCTGTGTCTAGTGTAACTTTATGTTTAATATTTTTAACAATTTAAGTCGTTATATATTTATAAAACCAATTTTCCTGGAATAACTTTAAGCGATGCGTGTTTATTGAAAATTACAAATTTTGTGTGGGAAATGCCGCTCAAGTACAACGACCATCCGATACGTGCGATTTAATAGAAGTAAGCGGTCATTCTTCTTCAAGGCTGTTCCTTTGTCATGCTCCTCGGTCAAGTTTTCGCCGTGTAGACTATCCGTCGAATCGGCCAGGGCTGTGCTCTTACCACAGTGACCTCAAAAGAAAGAAAAACCTTACGAGGTATCTGACGAAGATCAACATCGAAATGAAGAATTCCGATTTCATTACTATTGTGAGCTACTTTCACTTGAAAAATTCCCTCCGAAATTTGACAAAGGATAAAAACCTTCGCGTACTTCATTTGCGACACCCTGTAGAAAGAAACGGACGGGATGATAGGGCGAATAATTAAGAGCGGTATTAAAAAGACGCATAAATGTGTGTGATCGTCTGATCCCATTCAAGAAACACACTAAGTCAAGAGAAAATCAAAATGATTTTATTTTAACTTCACGAAAGTCAAAATGATGATATTTTTTATTACAAAATTTAACTGTTTATTGACGTTAAGAGGAAAAATAAAATTATTCTGATATTTTGTTGACTTTTGTATTTTTCCTCAGGCACTGAAGCTCTGGTCTTTCACCCGGTAAAGTTCGACGAATAAAACTTTGAGGGGGATCCCGCTTTATTTTCGTCAGTTTTCAAGTCGGGCTCTGCGTCTAAGATGCATTCTCGATTGTCCCTCTCTCTCTCTCTCTCTCTCTCTCTCTCTCTCTCTCTCTCTCTCTCTCTCTCTCTCTCTCTCTCTCTCGTATTCGCGCGATGGAAACTTGAAGACAAGACTGAGGGAGTTGGGGAGAAAGGAATCGCGCCTACGATGTCTGCCGAGCATAATGCGCCAGTATGCGTTTCCTCTCTTTTCCGCCTTGCCGGTTAGAGACGACCCGACTTCTCCAGGCCGCTTCTACTTCTCCTTCCTTTTCTCTTCACTCCGCAAGAATTCCTATTCAGTGAGATTAACTTATCTCCCGATTGCACTGGGGTGGCCGCCTTTGAGAGAATCGCGCTCAACATAGATTCCACGTGTGGAGCGGAGTTCTATAAATAATTGATAGATAATAAAACTAGGAAGAAAAACAAACACGAGGATGCGCGTTTTCCATTCGTATCACCGTTTGAATCGAAAGTGAAGTTTCATTTCTTAAATAAATGTTAGATATATGATATAAACCTATATACGAGATAGAAATAAATATTACATGATATACGAGTCGTACGATAGTGGGAAAAAAAATATTAAAAAATGGGAAAAAAAACATTAGCTAGATTATATATATAAACAATTATTTTCGCGATTCGCTTTATGCTTGATTATTCTTACTTTTAACGTTGCTGGGAAAATCATTAATATAGCAGCGCAACTTGGCTTGCATGATTGCATCGTGAAAGAGTGCAGGTTCAAGTTACTCGCTCTTCCTTCCCTTATGATACAGCTGATAAGTCATCATACGTACGTAATATAGGCATCGTGTCGGGACGTACACATGGCGTGTCGTAAAAGCGACACGCAGCTGGACGGGAGAATCAAGAGACGGGACGAGAATTGAACGTTATGGGAAGCCGTATTAGATTATTTATTTTTTATGAATTCGCGGAAATCCATTTCACGTTCCAGTAGTGATAGAAAATTAGATTTTACAAAATTTACGGCGTGGAAAGACGTGCGCATATTCGTGTAACCTTTTAACTGTACGGCCGTCTCGTTTCCCGACTGGAAATTGCGCGATAAAGAGAAAGGATTAAACGGAGAAAAAGCAGAAAGAAAGAGAAAGAAAATGAGAAAAGAGAGAGAGAGAGAGAGAGAGAGAGAGAGAGAAAGGATGAAGAATGAGAGAGAAGGATAGAGAAAACAAGAGAAAAAGAGGGGAAGAGAAAACGAGAAAGGATGAGTGAGAGAGAAGAGAAGAAGGGGAGGGGGAAAGAAGCTCCAAAGGAAAGTAGAAAGGAAGGAGGAGAGGGGAGGAGGGAGAATACTACGACGCGAGTATCGACTGTAGTATAGTAATAGTACTATGAGTCAGTCACACCCACGAGCCGGTTGTGGGTTCAAGATTTTTTCTCTCTCTCTCTCGCATCTCTTCTCGTACGCACGCACGCACGCACGCACGCACGCATGCGACTGCGCCACGCATCGGCACGAGGTCACGCGTATCGTATCGTATCTATCCGGCCTTGTCTTACAGCGCTCTAATCCCGCACTCATTGCGCTTGTAACGCAGCAGCGATAAGAACCAGAGTATGAGCGTGGGAGTTTTCGAAGCGTCGCGCCCGGATAATCGGCGGGAATCGGCCGTATCGATCAGGACCGTAGCATCGATAGCGATGGGAGCTAACAAAGTTAGCGAACTTGCTTTCTGCACTGTGGATTTTCTTTTTTTTTTTTTGTCTTTTCTTTTCAATGGGAGTTTTGGAACTCGATGAAATTGCGACTGTCGTCGAATGTCTCTTTATTAATCGAAACACTCGTCATTCTTATAAATCTTAGGAAATAAATCATCAGAAATTTCGTTTCTCTCTTCCTCAAGAGATTGGATACCATAATTTTGGCTCGTCATATTTTTCAGGACTTGCTTGAAATAAAATGATATCTATGTATCTCCTTCTATCTTAAATAAATCCTAAAAAATATGACAAAAGTTATCGAAACGAATACGATGTTTCAATTTTTTATTTAAGGGATTCCTTTTATCCCAGGGTTCCTCGCGACCATAAACCGATCCTGATCGCGCGTCTCGGTTGAGTGCTCGAAACACCTGACGAAACGTCCGCGGCGATGCACTGCGATGCACGATGCAACTGATAAATACAGAAGTGATGGGAGGGGCAGGACGTACACTCGGAATGTATAATATCAGAATGTATACGCGAATTCCCGCGCGAACGTACGAAAGATCGCCTTTGTGCGGACGACCGAACGGAACGGGTCAGCTAGTTCTGTGGAAGGTGCATCTTAATCCTTCCTCTTTATTCGTTTTCCAATCTACGATTTAGCACGGGAAATGCGGGCGAGTCTCCGTCATCGAGAGTTCACCAGTACGAGACGATCGGGAACGTTGAAGGAAAATTGTCTCGTGTTCATTTTTACAAACAGAATTATGCCTGTTTCTACCAATGTAGATTAACTTTCTTGATTTTACCTACTTACTTTTTCTATGTCTAATAATTAGAAAAGCGTAAAAAGTATTCTTTAAAACTGTAAGTTTTAATTGTATCTTACTCTATAGAGTGAAATCTCACTCATAAAGATTAAAAATTGAGCCGCTCTTTTTCAAGACTCGCTCAATTTGTATTTTTTAAAGTAAGATTCCTCTTCAAAAAATTTAGAGAGTAAATAAAAATCTACATTGATAAAAATGAACATCGATTTGTTAAAATTAATTTACTAAAAAATTAACTTTAATCTCGGTTTGATTTGCCCTAATTCTTTTTCTAATTCTCAGAACTAGAAAAATTGCAAAATTTCAAATTTATATAACAATTCTTTAATTCACAAATTTCTAATTTTTAAGATTAAAAAGTATACAATTTTCTTTTATTAGAATTAGAAAAATATAATTTTTTAATTGAAATTCTTAGAAAGGTAAAAAGTAACTTGAACCAAAATTAAAACTAATTTACAATGATAGAAATGTTGAGCATCAGTGAAAATTGTCGAGGCGACGAGACCCGAAGTCGGAGCTGCAACCGAGGGCCCCGATGCGGTGGCGAACTCACGTGAATGCGGCCGAGTTCTTTGTGATCAGAGCTCGACTGAGAAACCGGTTCCATTGGCGGAAGGCCCCCCCCCCCCCTCTCTCTTCGTTTCTCTCGTTCCGCCAGGCGAACCGAATATGAATCGGCCCGTTTCAATAGACGAGGGCCCCGTCGACGCGGCGTGTACGCGCGTAAACTGGTTATCGCTGATCGTATGTAATCGACATGCGGACGACACGCGTCCGCGGCGGTTGCGTATCGATAAACGCATGCACGCAGATGCAAGAACGGTGTGTCAACCCTCGTCTCTCTCTCTCTCTCTCTCTCTCTCTCTCTCTCTCTCTCTCTCTCTCTCTCTCTCTGTTTCTCTCCGTCCTTTTCCTCTTTTTTTTCTCTTCACGCCAGATTACGTAAGCGGGATGAATGTTCCGGGGACCCGTGCGCACTCGTGAAGCTAAATACAATATTTAGCAAGAAAAATATACTTGGAATATTTAATGCAATTAAATCGCATAAATTAATTACCTGTATATATACACATAAAAAATTGAAAGAGGATCTTATCGATGATTACCACGATTAATTGGAATCAATATAACGAACGCGACAACGAACTCGAGATGCGAAGTACGCTTATCAATGTTTTTATTATAAAGTTGCAGTCATTGCACATTATACAATTTTTACGCATTAATTTCGTGTATTTTTTTACACGAAAGTTACACACTCATTAACACTATATATAGAAATATTACAAACAGGTACAAAAACTACGCTACTTTAATTTAACTGCTATCTTATACTACCACTCTCGCTCGTTTTCTCTTTCTCTTTCAATCACAACCACCTATTTGTTTATCTAAATGCCATGTAAGCGTTAGAGCTTGGTCTTGCTCGCGTGGAATGAAATTACGTTCGAACGCAGCGAACGATATACATATACATATAATGTACAATTACACCATATCGTAATCGGATGAAACCTCGACGATGAAATTCTTAAAATGTGTGGTGTACGACAAATCTAATTCAAATTTATCAAACATTTTTTATATAAAAAATATTATAAAAGAAAAAGAATTTATTATTGAAACCACATCCATGTTCACATGAAGATAAAATTTTTTAAATCTACATCAAATTCATCTATTTGACGTAGAACTTATTGAAAACTTTTAACATCGGAAAGAAAAAAAATTTATCGTTGAAACTTCGTTCATGTTTTCATAAAGATGAAACTTCATAATTAAATTTTCGAAAGTTACGTCTTACGACAAATACGTCTATTTAATTTTATCGAAACTTTTTAACATCAGAAGAAAAAAATTTATTGATAAAATTTCGTCCAAATTTTAATAAAGATGAAACTCACAATGAAATTTTTTAAATTGATGAATTACGACAAATTTATTTGAAGTTATCAAGAATTTTTAATATTAAAAAAAAAGTATTTATTATTGACTTATTCATATTTTTATAAACATAAAACTCAATAATGAAATTTTGATATCAAAAAGAAGATCATCGTTGAAACTTCATGTTGTAATAGGAGATAAAATTTTCGGAATCTACGATAGATTTGCCTATTAACAATTTATTGAAATCCAAAAATATATAATGGAAAACAAAATATCATCATCGAAACTTCATCCATATTCTATAAACATTCGAACATTCTCTTATGTAAATTTGGAATCCTAAAATTGTCAACGTAAAAAATTGATACCAATTAAAATTAGAATAAATTAGGGATTTCCTATTGTTAATTAGCAATATCAGTCGATATATATATTATATAATACACAAAAAATTACACGAGCTAAATACGATTTCATAAAAAAAAAGATTCTCAAAAAACTTTACATAATAATTACGCATAAAGGAGTAGCACTGAATGAGTTACAGTCCTCGAAAGATCGCTATGAGATCGCGTGTCTTATCCTTACGTAATCTACATGTTAATCCGCTACGTTCTTATTTTATCTTTGACCATTCTTGGCAGTGACGATTCGTGAGCTTCGTGTTAATTTAGTTCCTATCGCGGACGGTACGTGGAAGCTGGCGCATATTATTTGTGTTCTGTATTTTTCGAGAGTTGCAAATAAAAAGATCGAGAGATTAATGGATCATTAAAAAATGTTTATTATAAAATTGTTGTGGCGCCGTTAGACATGTTAGGCGAGCGCTAATTTAGTAATACACAATAGTCGTCCCCGGATAAGCACCTTCTATCGTCGGATTTAATCGGAATTTTTCTTGCTTGTTATGGCTATTTTCTTGTAAATATGCGGACATGCGTAGAGTAATATTAAATAACCATTTGTATTTGAAAAACTTTTCTATGCGCATGCCTATAGGATGGTCCCACATTATGGTTCTAAAAAAAAATAGCCTTTGTACATTGTATATGTACAGATATTTGTACACTTAAAAATTACAGTTATGTACAAGCGCATTGTATAAAAAAGGTACATCATCGTATAAAACACAAGTATTTACAAAATCTCAGACTGTAAAAAAAGTTACAGGACGCAATTATTTACAATGGTCTAGCAATAAAAAAAGGAGGTGTGTACTTGGCCGCGTGTATATTATTTAAATAGGAGATCATATAAATGTCCCAGGAATTTAATCCGCTTCGAGAAGCGATTCGGCATCCGGAGGAGCGGTGCCTCCGGGCCGTAACGCCACGAGGTGTGCTTTTTTCCGGGGCGACGCCGCGTCCTGTCGTTGGACAGGTTGACAAATAAAATCGTTGCCCGTCAACATTTTCTGGCGCTTCGAGCACGAGACAAATTCATACACCAATGGCTGTTCTTGCCTAGAAAAATTGTTTAGTCGCGTGTCGAGTAACTTGGTGGCATTCATGAGATCAAGATCCTCGTAGAGCTGCTCCACAACGATATCGTCGTCGACGATATCGATCTGCTTGGTTTCATCATACGTAACGTTCTCATCGTCGTTAATTGTCTCGTCTACCACGGACCCACCAGTCTCGGAATCCGCGTAGCTCTCTGCGTCATCGTATGCCTCATCGTGTTTGTCTCCTTCGTACTTCATCTCACCCCGTTCGAGGAACTCCAGCTGTTCCGGATTCACCATGGCTCGCTTGATCGCGCTCGGATCCTTTCTCGACCATTTCCGCACCTCCTCGTCCATCTTAGTCACTTTCGACGGATGGATGGCCCAGAGACAACCCTTTCGTTGACTACCATTGCCGGGTGGCTTCTCAATCTTCTCGAAACACTTATTCAGCGACAGATTGTGCCTCACGGAGTTCTTCCAACCAGTTGGCGCAGTCGTGAAGTAGGGGAAGTGCCGGCTGCATAAACGAAACGGGAAAATGGGAAATGAAATTTGCGCGAATCGAAATTTTCATTAACAAAAAAAAATCATATATTAGGTATCAGAGAATTATTTGGTAATTGACACTTAAATTATTGACAATTAAATTTATATAAAATTGATTAATAATATTCGGATAAAATTCTAACAAATTTCATTTTCTCAAGAAATATGGCTTTTTTTCGTTATTTTGAAAAACGAGACAATCTGTAAATTAGCTGTATTTTAACATTTGTTTGAAATGAAAAAATTCAAACGAAACATGACTGCAAGGAACGACAGTTATTTTATAAGCATGGTCGATTTTACAAGCATGGAGTTGCAACGACAAGAAATGAAGGCAGGTGGTAAACGAAGAGAGCGAAGCCTGCCGTCGATTTCTAGGGGGGACTGTACCCCGGCGTGCCCCTGGTTGTTCCAAGGGCCCCGTACAAAATGGCAGCTTCTCGCTTAGCTCCCTTTCTGACCCGAGAATAAAGAGGGAAAAGACAATACTTTTGCCCCTCGTATACCTAAGCGTAGAGTAGGGGACCTCGCCAGTCCCTTTATCCTTCCGGCCAAATGGCCGAAAATAAGCCAAACGGACGACACGTTATTCATAAAAAGTTCCTTGTCGTTCATCTCGAAAACATTATTTCTTACGACTCACGTTCATTGTCAATTATAATGAATAATATATTAACAAACAAATTCAGAGTAAATGTTTCAGTTTCAATTTTCAAAAGCGCGAGAAAAAAAATTCGAAAAAAAATTTATTAAAGAAGGTATTCGATCGAAATTATTTTATTCAAAGCTAAACTAAATGAATTCCTTTCCGATATTTTTAAGAAAGTCACATAATTAGATCTTATAAAATCATAAAAGTAGTTATTTGCAGCAATACAAATTTTCAAGCAATAGGCAAAATATTAACTTGGGGCGCACATTTGAAAAATGATTAAATTTAAACAAAATTTTTGTCTCTTGAAATTTTTGTCTAAAAATTATTTAAATATTAATTAAATATTTAATTATCTAGCAATTTATACAAGAGTTGATTAAATATCTAATGTATTTTTCTGTATTAATAAATTTAAGAGCACTCACCACATGAAATTGTAGATTTCTGAAACTGGCAACGATCCTGTTTGGCTGTTCTTCAGTGCCATCGCGATGAGACATGAGTACGAGTACGCAGGTTTCGGATAAGAGTTGTCACGGTTCCCTGACATTAACTCCTTCTCACGCTTTGCCGCCTGTATCATGACCGTCGTCGTCGCACCTGTACTGACGTCGTGCACATTATTGTTGTAGGACATATGTTTGCGAATCTGCAACGCCTGGGCACCTGGATTAGTTTGCAGCATCTTGATGTCCTTGGCTGTGTTTGATATGGTGCTTATTTTAGGATGCAACCTCGTCAGTTGTATCGTCGGCGACGAGATGGCCATATTGGCACCGGTTAACGTCCTGGCGCCGACGTTGCCCGATGATGATGATATCGGCACCTCCACATTCAAGGGTGTAAGCGACTTTTGAGTCATGTCCTGTTCCTCATCATCCGTCTCCTCGTCTTCCTCTACCTCTTCCTCTTCCGTTTCTTCTTCTTCCGTCTCGTACTCCGTCTCATTATGCTCGTTATCCTCAACTTCGATCTCTTCTTCCTCCTCGCTTTCATTCTCTTCATCGTTTTCAGTTCGTTCGACCTCACTTTCGTTCTCCGTCTCATCTCCCTCGTTTTCAACAGCGTTCTCCTCCACGCTCGCTGTTTCCAGCATCGCTGCGTCGCTATTTGTCGCGGGGCTGCGGATAGGCATGTTACACGGTAGTATCAAATTTGGATCCAACGTCAAAGCCAGTTCGCTGTCACTGTCCAGATTCAATTCTTCCAGGTTGCTATCAAACACAGACATAATGTTAGAGTAAGAGCACACGATAGACAAAGGGTACTTTCCGTTCATTCAATGACACAAACATCAGTCTATCTTTCTTGACATTCAATGAGTACCAAGATAAAACGACATTACAGAAGCCACCCAATGTATTGGTCGATTACTATGTCGTTTATTCGGAAAGTTGGCAAATGTATGTAATCGCGCACGATACAATTGTTATTGCTTTCCATAAATAATACAATAATCATATTATATCGACATTTTGTTTGTCATGTGCTCTTTAAACTTTTTATAAAATTAATTAAAATTAAATAAGATTTTCTTAATTCAATTTAACTTTCGATTCAATTTAAATTTCCAAGTCTCAGTCAAAAATATTTCGAAATCCTGAATTAACACATTCTTTCCTCTTTTTTACCTTTAAGCAACGTTTACTGGTACTAATAATATTTCTATTTCATGGTTATTATAAATAGAAAATTCGAAGGATTCGTTTTACCTGTTCGAACTGCGGCTTTTGTCATTCATGGCAAGCGGATCTTCATCGGGTTCCGTCAAGACGTCGTCGAAATCGAAGCCAAGGCCTGGACCAAACCAGCCGATTTGGCTCGTATTATCGCAACGCCGAATACCCATATGTAACATCTCTGGACGACCCTGGAAGGCGTCCGAGATGCTGTCACTAAACAGACAGTCCCATGGATCCCCAGACAATCCCTGCTCCATCCCGACGGTGCTGTACGCATTTACGGTATCCAATTCCATTCACTCGACTGCAAGAAGACGAATAATAACATTTTTAGAAGACTGTCCTTAGAAACTTGCCAAATAATGTATAACTAAATTGCAACTCGTCGCGAATTATTCGCCCAGAGTTTTATTTTCGTAAAAGCGATATAATGAAACCCCGAAATATGAAGTTTGTCTATCGTGAAAGCGAAATTGTACTTTTATAGCTCCATAAAGAGTCTAGCTATATTATATATATGTATAGAGAGAGTTGTAAAACGATATTGTCTCACAGAATTTTTATATATACGTTGAATTTTATTGTATCCATTTATATCTGATTATATTTTGTTACATCATCTCTCCGAGACTATGTCGGAGACTATATATATTATGTGTTTGTAGGCAGTCATCTACGCAATTTTATGCTACAGCGATTGCATATCTGAAAATTTTCCATCATTTTCTTCCGGCCATCATGGAACTTCTATATATATATATATCTCAATGAACGTGCGTGATTTTTTTAGCGATACCGCGACATATTTCGGAACAACATTCTTCTCATATAGATCGATCATTTTTTCACAGAATGCTTCTCCATTAAAGGCATCTAAGATCAATGTCTACGGCACTACGAATCGCTCTGTTGAGGAATAATAGCTCACGCGAGCACGTGAGAGTTCCTGAGAGAGTTTGTCGAACGAAAGCAGGTCTGTTCTTCGAAATACCGTGCTTATCCGTCGATCGAGGTGATTCAAGGATCAACCTTTGTATCTCTCAATTCATAAATCATTCTCGACGGCCTCTTTGTGTTTTAATAAAAAAAAATACAAGAATGTATTATAAATAGAATGTATTATCAATTTATAAGAAGCTGGCTGTGTAAAATATTCATCTCTGATTGTACAAGAATCTCAACAATTACGTCTGACTGTACGCTTAAAAAATTCCCACGTTATCTCACGTCTTTATCAACGTCGTAAGTTGCAAATATAGCGAGTACCTAGAATCGGTGGCTTAGTGTCTCACTACGCTAGGTAAAGACGATAGATTCCCTATGTACGAGAACCTCGCGTATGCCTCGCGTACAATTACAATTACACGCAGGCTGCTGCATAAGTGTGTGTATATATATATATACATATATACGTAGGTAGAGGAGAGAGAAAGAGCGTACGAGGATCTTGAACCCACAACCGGCTTGTGGGTGTGACTAAGTCCATAGTACTACAGTTGGCTTACTATATGCACGGCTTACTATATGCTTCGTAGTAGAGCCACCTTCCTCTACGCTCGTCCCCGCAATTCTTTTTTTTTTCCTTCCATCCTCCATGTGCCTTTCCATGATTATCTCACATTAAAAACTAATAACGAACAATCGACGAGCTCTGACAGTGGGAACGCCGCTGAAATGAGCGAATACAAAAGGGATTCCAATTAGAAGAGAAATCACGTGACAAATCTTATTAAAATTTACGCACAAAATCGTTCGTTCAGAGAAACTTTGTGCGTAAATTATAATAAGATTTGTCACGTAAAGTCCTCCAAGTCACACGCCTATGTATTTATATCTCATTTCGAGCGCAATACAACACATCTGGAACGAACAGATTCTTTTTCTCATTCACGTACGAATAGAGACGAGTATCCAGTCGACATTGATTCGAATATTCCACCGCGTAGATTGTGCGTAGTCGCAACATCCGGATTTCACGATGGACCAACCGTAGATACACACAACCGCGCCGTCTCCGTTCGGCCCGCGCTTTTCGCCGAGTATCGATCTGATACGTCCATCCCTCCTGTCCCCTTCCATTCCCCGGTATCTTCACCCTGTCCCCCTGACATCCACCCTCGTCGTCCTTCTTCCTCTCCCCGGACCGCCGGCCCAGTATTTGCGAGCTGCAAGAGTGCGCACCCCGCACATACCATGCACCAATGCCGCGCCCAGGTTCGTCAGGGTGGCACCCTAAACACTCCCCTATCCCCGTTACCCCGTTTGAAAATTTACCCCTCTCTCTTTCTGTCTTGCTCCCGATCTCCCTCCATTCCTTCATCCCTTAGTTTCCCCGGCGCAGGCTGCTCGTTACCCCTTAATACCGCTCGCTAGGGGCGAATTAATGCTTCTATCTTTGTAAATAGGAAAGCAGATATTGGATTTTGTATTACCCGTCATTTTTAGCAAATTTGTATACGACTCCTGTGCTTCCACGAAAGAATCTTTTAATAATTACTCTCATTATCGATAATTCAGTGGGAAACGTTAAATACAAATATAAATAGTTTTAATTAATAAGAAAAACTCATAGAAATCATAACTGAAAATTTTATCCAATGAAGAATATGTTTGCGATTTAATAAATAATTTCATCTTTTTTTAATCTGTAACGGAAGTTTTTTGTTCTGCTAAAAGTGTTAATTTGAAAACGTTTTGATATGCACGATGAAGCTTTTAATTTCATAGCTAATTCGAAGGCGGCACGCTACTGAAATCATTTATTTCCATCGGTCACGACACCGTTCTCGATGGATTAATACTGATATATGTATCATTGAAATGGGACAGAGCGACTGGCATGCACAATGACGTGTCTGTGCGCACGTCGCATCGACGTACAACGCGTGGCATCGTACGCACGTGGCCGCGCGGAATTGGCGCGAAAAACTCTTGTTGTTGACGTCGCGTCGAGGCGACGAACGCACATAGTTCACGGAGAGTCTCACGTACGGTGACTCACGGCATCGGTAATGTTCAAAAAAAAAAAAACGTTCTTTAGACGCGCAGTATTTTTCGAGACGTGCTATTCGCACGTTTTTAACGAAAAACGTGCACGCTGCAAAAACTTGCTCCGCATGCCCCGCTTCTTTCCTTGCTCTCTCTTTTCTTTCATTCTCTCATAAGAAAAGAATGGTTTCGCTGAAATGTCTAAAAATTTAACTACTCAGATAACATGCATGTTGTATGAGATATCTAAAACGTCATCTTTTTAGTCATCTTTTAAACGTAGGATATTTAAAAGATATCTTTTAGACGTATTTTATGCAACATAAATGTTATCTGGGTAGATACAGATTTAAAAATAATTCTATTGGACTTTTAAAATAATTGCATTGAGTAAAAATCGATCAAGAAATGTTTGATACAAATAAGCGAAGGAGACTATATTTGGTCAAAGTGAATCTTAATATTTTTGTATGAATTTTACAATTTCCAATTTAAGCAAACTGTGCGATTATTTGCAACATAGTAAATTGAAGCTAAATATTATGTATAAATATTATAAATTGTCAAGCAATTAAAAATAATTATGTAGAATGCTCACAAGTTGATTGTTTAAAATTTTTTGTAACATTAGACTATTCTCTAAAATCTTTAAATTCGAGTTTTCATTTTCTGATTAATTTATGGTTGGACTTAACTTGATGCTTTATCTACAGGCATTCATGATGATGTCATGGATGAAGCTCATCGAATGAAACATCAGATTAGCTTAGAGTAAATTATTACTCTGAAGAATAAAATCTCACTCTTAGGGTCGTATTCATAGTCGTGACAACCTGAGATCCGATTTAAGCTAGGTTTGTGAATCAGTCTTTCATTTGAAAAACTCTTCTCAAGCCACGATTTAATAAACTGAGTTGGTTCAAACTTAGATTCAAACCTAGCTCGCCTGAAATGAGGATCAATTGTGAATCAATCTACGAATATGAATACGGACTTTTAAGATAGAAAATGAGCCACTCTTTTTCAAGACTGGTTCAATTTTCACTCCTTAAAGTGAAAATTCCGCTCCAAAAAATTTAGAGAGTAATATTTTATTTTTTATATAACAATTTTTCAAGTAATGTTAATTAGAGCTACAAGGTAGAGAATTTCTCTATTTTGTAGCTAATTAATACTTAAAAAATTTATCGTAGGATGAAATGAAATATTAGCTTTACTTATTACACTTGAAATTCTTACATAATTTCATTTTGATGGTCCAACAAGACTATTCAGATCTGTATCTAGCTAAATTTTTAGATACAAGCAAAATCATTCTTCCTGCAATTTGCTCATCACGTATATTATCAGGAGTGACAAACAACATTGGGACGTTTCATTAAAGCCGTGTTCAAATACTGACACAGCTTATCGTGTCCACGAGATACTTTTCGGCTGTTCGCGCTCATAAGCTCGAGTTGTACGATTTAGAAAGGAGCGACGAGCTATCCCTTTCTAGATCAGCATCGACTCCAACAACATACTTACCGCAGCTAAACGAGATTATCGCAGCGCGCCTCGAACTGTACACGCGATTACTTCGATTTCATTTTCCTATGCACTAAGCATATCCGTGAGATATAAGCCGGCAGACATTGGCGGTCTCTCGGCCTCTTAAACGTAAACGGGAGTATTGAGATTAAAGGGAGATTTATGCATTAATGATACTTTCCCAACTCGATTATGAAAGTCCGTGTAATCGCGCACCTGAAACGGATGTCTCTCTCTTCGGTTTAACGTCGATCTCCACGGTGTGTTTACTAATCCCGTCTTCTACTAATTCGATAGATACTAGGCTTAGAGAACTTTTTGCTTTCACTGGAGGATGAGCCAATCGCCGGGGTTCCTTTCGAGATCTTGCAAAATTTCGCACGTAGCCATGAAACCAAACATATACACGCCTTTTACAATGAAACACGTTTCTCAATGTACCCTCAATGTGCCCCACAGAAATTACAATATATTTCTGGCGCGTCTTAAAATGAGCAGCTCGACGGAATAAGATCAGTCGATTGTATCATGAATAATTTCTATCGATAAAATTGTGAAATTTTAAGAGTGTGCAATGAGTTTCATGGAAAACGTTGCATTATTCTAAGATTAGCATTCTTTCCCACGAGAATAGGTTGCTTAATGTTTTCACACAAATAAAAACGTGCTGCTAATTGTACCGCAAATTGCAGGCACGTATTCGATGCAAGAAGCCAAGGAACAGAGTTATGATATCGTAGAATGTCATCATGACTTCATTTATCATTTATAAATAGAATCCGATTGAAACTTTTACCGAAAGTGAACCAAACACTCGGCTACATCGTCAATTTCTACCGAGAATGAAACCAAAATTAAAAAATAGAAATCCTATAAAGATCATATGTATAGACATGCCCAAATATAATATATTTTTTCTTCATAAATATCATAATTTATTGAAACAATAATTACACATATCGAAATAAATATTTATGAAGAGCTGTATGATTTCAGTTGAAACTGACACGTAATGAGTTTCAGTAATGCGTTTTCAGTTTCGGTAAAAATTTCGATCAAACTTTATTTGTAAGTGATAAATTAATTTGGTCTTACTTTCAATTACTCATTAGATCTAAATATAAACCAATCATATTAAAGTACCTTGCGACAGTTATTGTTGACAGTTGTTTTTTCTGTTGAATGCAGCATTATAATTGTTACAAATAACAAATGTAATCACGATGACGTCTATGATATCAATTCTGAATTCAGTAGAGAAAGCAGGTTTATTGTAAAATTCTTTAATACGATTCGTCTCAGTTTCTCACCGGATCTAAATGTATAAGTCAATCATAGAATCCGAATCATGCTGAATGCAGCCAATTAAATTGTTTTAAATAATAAGTGACAAATAAAATTATAATGATTATCTTATGTCATCACGACTTCCGTATATTTCTATCTCGGGAAACACGGCTGTAAATAGAGAATTGGGCGTTAGATTTTCTGAGGCTCGCACTGCGAAAGTGGCCGCGGCGAGCGTTTCCATTCCGCGTTCTCGCTCGCGTCATCGCTAAAATAAAAGGTTCGTAATACAACAGCGAAAGCACGAAAGCACAATGGCGCGTTAACCCCGAGCTGCGCTGTGCCGTTACGCGAGCGAGGCTACGGCTAACGACGCGAGAATTGCCGATTGTTTCGCAAATACGTTTCGCGAATGAAAGGGAGCCGAGGGGCTCTACCTCTGTCGGCCGAGGATGCCTCCGAATCGAAATGCGCTTCTTCCGCTGCGCTTTATCAACGATCGCCTTCTCTCTCGCCGCGCGCGATGACTTTCTATTCCATAAATCATTTATAACGCTCACCGCGAATAGATATTTGTGTAGCAAAACCAATAATTACATCGGCGTATTTACATGTAGCTATTTATTTAGAGACTACTTAAACTTAAAAGGTGGATGAGACCAGTCGGGATTCAAGTTAGAATCTCATCAAATTTTCGAATTCGTCACATGCAACTTTCAAGAATCTTTCAAGTATGCTAATATTATGAAAAAGGAGAATTTGCTTCTTGGAGAGCGGCACTTTTCTGAAAACAATTCTCGGTAAATTGTAATTATAACGATGCAAGCAACTGCGATTCGTCAGGATTGATCTTTCGGTGACGCAGAAGCAAATGGAAAGCTATGCGATTTTACGCAGTAAAATCACTAAAATTATATACTCCGCGACGAAGTGCTGTTCTTTTTTCGATTATACAGACCGGGAACTGCGTGACTGATCGGCATGTAATTTTCGTAAAAATGTCCAAAATTACCGTGTTATCTTAAACACTACTGCTGCACTTCATTGTATTACTAGGCTGTTTAATTATATAATAGGTTTGCTTTTTATGGCTATGCTGGACTGTGCATTAGAATTTGCCTCCTTGTTTTTAACAAGTATCATATACTTAGTTTACTTTAAATACAAGAATGTTTACTTTTATCCGTTACAATCTGTAATCTTTCTAGGTACAAGAAAAATTTCACTTCCTCATTTCGAATCCTCATTTCTGCTCAAATGTCAGTTTTTATTATTAAAGGTTTTAAAGGTTTAGGTGTGAGTTAAAAAAATCTATTTAATAATATAATAGAGATGAAAAGAATCATGAATTTTTTTTTTAAAGTAAGCAAGTTTGTAATTTTTTGTCAAAGTTTTTTTTACTAAAACAATAAAAAACTTGGACTGGACAGAAGACTACAAAAGGTTCTCTTTATTTCTTTGAATGGATTTTCGACCTGCAAAGAAAGGTCACAGCACCATACAGAAGGTTATTAAGAAAAAAAAAGAAACCTAATAAATCGTTGTGGGTGTGATAATGTATTATGACAAAATTTATTGTGACTTCGGCAAGTTTCTTAGCGAGCGTATTAAAAAAAACTTGTAACGGCTCACATTACAAATCCCTTGAACCGATATCGGAGGAAGTCAGAGGAAGCGTATTACTCCCATGTGCCCGCAGATAATAATTTCCTCTTCACCGGCCATCTTTTTTACCGCGAGCGCATCTTGCGAACGGTAAATGAAGAAAAAAAATTCATCCAGAGGAAAGAAAGAAAGAGAAAGAGAAGATAAATAGTTTTTACGTTCTAAAGCTGTGCCCTCTAAGACAAAATAAATTAAAGCAAAGATGATACAGAGAAAATTTACAAAAACTAAACAAAATTAGTTAGAAAAAAAAAACAATGAATTTTATCAAAAATAAAATAAGATAGATAGATAAAAGCATTTATTTTATGGTTCTAGGGCAGGCCCTCTAAGAATATAAAAAAAAAATACAAGATAGTAATGAACATAGGGATACAAAATAATAATGGCTGCGTTCAGCAGACTCAATAATTGAGTGAGCTCGCTGCTATTGATGTATTCTTCCAGATCTAAAATGCTGATTGAATAATCTAAAAGAATACGCCAATAACAGCGAGCGCTCACTCAACTGTTGAGTCCGCTGAACGCAGGCTTTGATCGTGAGTACAAAATAATTGACTATAAAAAGAAAAGAGTGGCATACAATAAAAAACTAAAAAGATAAAAATAAAAATTGAGAGTAGAAAATAAAATGAGACAGAGACAGAGAAAGAGAGAGAGAGAGAGAGATATTCCGTTATATTTGTCCGTGTTCTGAACTCCTTTTTTCGCCTTCGTTTCTTTATTTCTTCCGAAGAGACTCACAGAAATAATCATTCGAGAACACGAATGGGACATGACGAGAAAAGGTATAGAGGGAAGAATGAGAATTTCGGCTATACCTGCAGAACCGTGGTCGCTTCCTGCGGTGGGCATATGGCGAGAAGAGAAGAGGCCAGAAGGGATTCGGGGGTGACGGGGGTTTCCCGGAAGGTTCTCACGGTCAATAGCTTTCCCGGTGGCATGCGGCTGAAAAGCGCTCGGAGGGGCTGCCTTTCCCTCCCTCGTTCCCCGCCACAGCCCTTCGTCCTTTTCCGTCCTTGCCCGCAGGCTATATTTGTATTTGGTATTTTGTTGCTTCCCTTTTGTTCTCCGACATTTCGGAAATCGAAATAATTTTCCATTTGTCTAACTTTTCTCAAACAAATACTGTAAATGGAAAACTTACTCCATGGAGACTTTGACTCCATGAGTATCTTTGGAAAAAATGAATAACAAAAGACGAACGGTAAGAGGGAAAGAGGAAGAGCCAAATTTAAATTCGGCGACGTTATTCCGGCAGCCAATTAACGTTCGCGATCCTCGCGAAATTACTATTCGTGGCTATCAATGGAAATCGATACTGCCGTTGGCGGTTTCGGCGACAAGGATTGACCAACGCCGCTGTCGCCAGCTTCAGATAATAATTACGCGGGAAACGTCACGATACTGCGTTCATAGCAAGAAGTTATAAAGAGAGCCGTAAAGTAAACGGAAATTGGAAACCGTGTGTTGACGACTCACGCGTGTTGAGTCGACGAATGTTCCTCGACGAATCCGCAGTTTCCGATTTTGTGGAAACAAAATTTCTTCCACGAAATCTTTGGGCTTGTTTCTTAATTTTCCTGAACTGCACTAAAATTTCCCATCTCGTTTCTCAGCAAACAAGCTGACGTTATTCGTCATCATTTTGACGAAAATAACATAAAAAAAAGTTTTAGTGCAGCAATAAAAAACAAACCTGAAAGTCTCACGGAAGAAAATTTTTCCGCAAAATCGGAAACCGCAGAGTTTTATCAGATATCGAACACATAAAAAACAAACCTTTTGTTTCTAAAACCTCTTCTCCTCCCAATCGATTTGACATCGAGCAGTGAAAAAGAAATAGAATGCACGCGACAAAAAATATTTGCAATTGTAATATTTTTTTAGTCCCGAAACACAATACGTGTAATAAGTTTTTACTCTAACTTTTATTTCATAATCGATTATTCTACTCATATTCGACCGTGATTAATCCATTTTTAAAACTAATTTTTTAAAATTATTACATTGATTGTGTTTCGGGATTAATGTAATTACAGTCATATTAATATAACATTGAGAAAAAATGGTCTGATTGAATTAAATAATAATTCTGATGGAAAATGGACGAATCAGAATTTTCAGACCGGAATATAATTATTCCAGTAAAAATAAAAATTCTAGTAGATTTTACCAGAAATATTGTATTAACCAGAATTCCAGGTTATCTCAACTAGAATTCTAATAAATTTAACTAGAAATTTTTGATTCGTCCATTTTCAACCAGAAATTTTTTTCAGTGTATATTTTTATAGAAAAAAATGAAAGACAAACCTGAAAATGTTAGGATCTTCAAAATTAAAATTATTTCTAATTTGTTACCGTTAGAGATCTGCGCATTAATTTCCGAAATTGTGCGCAGATATAATCTGAGATAACTCCCAAGTAAAGCACAAGATTAAAATAAATTATCTGATTGGTCAAATTCCAATCTCAAATGCACAATCTTCACAAGGAAACGAGCTATATTGAAAAAATGATACTAAAAAACTAATGTTACTAATCGAAGAATCACATTTAAAATACTCCATAGATAGTCACTTGGGATTCTTGTAGATTCCGACTTGAGTCGGAATATTAGACTATTTTAACTTAGATATCAAATTAATTTCAAAAAAAGTTTCAAATAAAAATTGTAAAATTTGGAGAGGATTATCAGATAAACTACATAGATTTTGAGAGTCCATTTTGAGCTCAATAAAATTCAGATTAATTTTTTTCGGATGGAAAAACTTGTTTTAATGCAGATTCATAATCTATAAAAAAAAATAGCTTATCTGATAACCCTTTTCAAGTTCTACAACTTTTATTTGAAACATTTTTGTCAACAAAAATGCATTGCTCATAAGCGAATGCTCGACATTTTGGAAATTTCGAGCATTCGCTTTACGAGACAGGAAGTTCTGAAAATTTCGAGAAACTTTCGACAAAACGGACGGGAGGATGTCGCTCGTAATTTTAAGGAAGGCGATCGTTGATTCCCTTTCTCATCCGCGCATGCATCACTCTTCCTTTCCCCTTGGAATATTTGCATATTACCTCTCTCTCTCACGATTACGCGCACTTACTTCTCATTGTCTGTAACTTACTGGACCTACGCGTGTATCCGTTTACCCATCTCCATTGGCCGCCAAGGGACTCTATGTCACGGAGTGCATAACGCTTTCTTTCTCCCTTCCCTCCGCAGCCCCTCTCTTTTAACCACACACCTTCAATGCATTCTCACACACATGCGGACGCACACATTCACGCATCACGTACATATCTCATGTCGTTTTTGTTGCGTATGCATTCTCCGTACATCCGTCAAATTGGTTCGTTCGCGTTGCTTGATATCTCCCAAAATTTTTGCATTTTAAACGATATAAATGTATATTCAAGCGGAAAAAAAAGAGGAAATTCTAACTACAAAAAGTGCAAGCAACGCGAACAGATCTAATCGCGTGTATTCTGTTTTTGTGACATACTGTTGTTTTTCGGGCATTCTCGTGGCTAATATAAAGGTGGCTGGGCCACCTATAATCGGAGTAATATCAATGTAAGCTGTAAGAAATTGATCATAGATTTACTCTTCTCATAGAGTGATTGATCGTTTGATTTTTTACGCCTTACAAATTACTGTACATTATTACTCCCATAAGGTCTGTTCTTTTCAGTTAAACTTTTTTGTACCGTTCATCTTTTATCTTTTTCTTCTTCAAAGTGGATAGAAAAGAAGAAACGTGCAAAAAGTTCAGCTAAAAAAAATAGATTTATTGTAGACGATCCTTAATAACTTTCTCTCTCCCTCTCTCCTTCCTACTCTTCTCTCTCTATCTTTCTTTCTGGATGCGTTCGCTTTTGCATTTTAACTTCTAATCATTATTTCATCCTTGATGTTCCTCAAATATTAAAAAACAAGGAAAATAATGTTTACAAGCGCCGAGCGCCAAAGCAAATGCAACTCCTCTCTTTCTCTCTTTTTCTATTCTCTTATTTTTCTTAATATCTAATTTTATTTTTCTGTTAGTTTCATATCTTTTTTCCTTTTATCTTAAAATCATTCCGGTAACAGTTTCACATAGGAATATGCTTGGCTTTTAGTTCTAGAGAATGCAATCCTGGAACACATAATAGCGATTCTCTCTCTCTCTCTCTCTCTTTCTCTCCCATATCACGCACTCGCTCTTCCCGCCGAAACTTTACGGCGCCGTATTCCCGCGCCCATGAATCGTTCATTCACGCCGTGAGGGATTTTGACACAAGAAGGACGAGTGTTTATGCCGATTTGTTTATGTTTCTAGCCGACGGCAGTCGTACCGGCGTATCGCCCGTCGCGACGACGCGAGACGCGATTACGATCGCGACGGCCGCGAAAATTCAGCGTCGTCGCGAAAATAACCGTGAATCGACCAAGCTGGAGTATCGGCGACAAACGCGAGAGAAGCGAAGGCGATTATTTTTCCTCCGATCTCGCGCGCGAGGAGAACATTCACCCAAAACAGAGTCGCGCACAGATCGAGAGAGAGAGAGAGAGAGAGAGAGAGAGAGAGAGAGAGACGCAAACGGGTGAGCGAGAAAAGGAGAAAAAAACAACATTGTCGATCTCGCTCGTCGTGTCCGACTCATTCCGATATATCTCATTTCTTCTGACAGAACAGAAGAGCGAAGAGGAGGAAGAGGAGGAGCGCGCGCGCGCGATCGAGAGCCTGCGAGAGACGGGACGAGACGGAATGGATGGATGGATGGAACGGGACGAGACAAGGCGAGACACATAGGCAACAACACTTTTTCACGGAGCAATATTTACGCGGCGCGCGATATAATGGCGCCAGACCTACCGTATATCGATACTGCGCGTCCAACGTTTTCCGAATCACACTGTCTTGTCCGCGTCCGGCAGCACTTTCACACATATATTTACGGCGGCGAGTCGCAGTCGAAAATTTTCGGCGCAGCGACCATGTATAAACCGTACACCGACACGGGTCCCCCTTGACGGAACTGAGGCAACGTTGGTTGACACGAGCTAGCCCGTGAACAAAGACCAAAAGATTTCAAATCCCGCCGCGCCGATTGGCCAGCCACGGTCACGTGGCTCGGGCGCTCGGCCTCTTATTGGCCGACTGCCACGGGGGTGCGAGGACGTTTTGAACGATGCGCCGCAATGCACATGGCTGACAAAGACGAGACTTCCCGCGGGGGAGTCGAGCAGACACAGGATCGCGCGATCGCGCCCCTGATTATCGTTTTGTCACTGATGAATTAAGAATTCTCGACGGATTTCCGTTGATCGGAACACACACGATGACGCGGCGATGAAGTGAACGTGGCTTCAGCGCGCACTCCGGTCTCTCCCTAACCTTCCTCACTCGAAAAATGGCCGAACCCAAAACAACACCGCGCGCGCGGAAAGACACTGACTCGCGATGATGGCACGATGTTCCCGCGACGTATTTCTCAGCCGTCCGTGCGACACCACGCGATTTTTCCACCGTTCACTACGCAACGCGCGCCAACGCCGTGCTCGTTCGCGAGTTCTGTCTCGCGAGCGCGGCGAATAATCGCCGTGCCGTGAACGAGATTGAAAACGACGGGCGAGTCCATTGCGGCCACTACGGAGGGGAGTCGGGCAGCTGCCCGGTTAAGAATGAAACACTACGCAGCGCCGATAATGGCGGGAAGGTATACACACGCGCGCACGCGGCACATGGATGTTTATCGACTCGGCCGAATGCACACCGCGCACTTTTCCTCACCGCTCTTCCTTTCGTCTCGTTCTCTCCTCTTCGCTCCGAATTTCGCGCGAAAAATCTCATCGTTTTTTTTTTCTCCTCTTTCACTCACACACACATACTCTCTCTTTCTCTCTTTCTTTCTCTCTCTCTCTTTCTCTCTCTCGCCACTATTCCTTCGATAACGTCCTAGGTATTTTACCTCCAAAATCAATAGATGGTCTCTTATGCGAATTATTTCTCTGTACATACATTTCTCTCCTTTACTTTATTCGTAACATTGATCACGTTAATACATCGCTCTGACTTACTTCTTTAAAATATATGCATTACAAAATATTTTGATTATTTTGTTTCCCTCGATGTCTCGATGACTCTCCATTACCAAAATGCACGCTTCTGGATGCCTTACAAAAATATTTTTTCTTCGATATAAAACATTTGTATGTATACTTTATGTGAATATTGTATTTACTGCAAATACTTCACGTAGAAATAATATTTAGAAGTTTCTCTAATTTGAGCAGACTGCTTTGGTCCCATTTATAGCCATTGACACCATTGTTTCCTTGTATTCTTCAGATATACAAATCTTGCATTCGATTTCTTAGTGTTCACAATTTACTAAATTCTATATCGTTTCCTTGATATAGTAATCCACGTTACATTCCATTCATTTTTAAATTGAGTTGTCACTCATCCTTTCTTCAAAGATATTCACTTTGTTCTTCTTTTCTTGTATTACACTGTTTCTCATTTGAATATGTATATCTTTCAACTTCATCCAACAATAATAAAAATTTAAAAGTATAACAATATATAGAATAATATAGAATAATATTCTATATATATATATATACAATATATAGAATAATATATAGAAATATATAATATAGAAATATATATTGACTTAGGATGTCATTGCACATTAATTGCGATTTCTTAAACTCAAAAGATTCTGATTAATACACTTATCACTGGTAGGATGATCGAATTCAGCTATCAGTAGTTCTAAACATTCGACTATGGCACTTTTAAAATCTGATGCATAATAATGTATACCATATTCGTTTAAGCATTTGCAACAGATGGTATTATTTTAGTAAATATCTCTATTCCTTTCAGGAAAATATCTTTGTTTAGATATTCATCGTGATCGTGAAGACGTACTTTTGTGTTGTTCATCGGTGAGAAGCAAAAAACAGGAATGCCCACCTGAAAAGTAAATACCAAAGTTATTATATATTTTATATTAGGTGTTGGAATTAATTCGTAGCGTTTTTAATGAAAGAATGTTATTTATTTCACATGAGCATTAAAAAATACATTAATGAAAGTACTTCCCATCACTTGTAAAACGCTACGAATTAATTCCAACACCTAATATATGAAATGTATAATAATATACAATATAGTATATTAAAAATTATAACGTATAACAATCTAGATTTTTTATAATTAACATAAAGGTTATTATTTAAATGCGATGCTTAACTTATCAACACAATGTTTTTAGTTTTAATGAAAATCACATTTCTTATATTCTAATGTGAAACTGCTGATAATAAATACTATTTTTAGCCAAAATTTATATATATAAATTATAAAAATATTCAATTCAATAAAATATCTATAATTTTTATTTTGTAAATTTTGAGTCTAAATGAACTAAAGTTTCTAGAACAAATGTATAAAATAAAGCATGATGCTGTATGTTTTACAAAGAAATTTCGCATACTTTGAAATAATTATAATAAAATAAATAACAATAATACATATTTCTTCTTCTGTGTACTTAAATGTTAAATTTTCATATAAAGACCAGTCTGATGCTCACCCCTCGCACAAAACGGCCGTCTGTACCTCCCGCGAAGATAGCGGTTTCCAAATTAACACCAATTTCATCGCAGGTATTTTTGAAAGCGATCCAGTATGGATTAGATTCATCTAGTTTGGTATTCTCAATTTTGGGATTTTTCTCTTCGAAGGAATAAGTTACATCTGGACCAGCTTCTTCGCACCACTGTTTGATAGTAGCTTCGAATTCGTCGTGATTAACAGAAGGCGTTATACGAATGTCGAACATAGCGCCGAACTCGGTAGGTATAACATTAGTTTGTACGCCACCCTGTAAATAAAAACATTTAATAGACTAAAATCGTAAAATATCAAATAGATAGATAAGGAGTTTGAAAACCTAAAATGGTAAAATAAAATCTTAACACAATAATAAGGCAAGGGTTCATAAAGTAAAAAGTTGTATATTATGATTGATGTTAATTGCAAGACTTATTAGAACATTAGAATACTTACTGTGGAATATAAAAATCCCAATGAACAGACATATAAAATAAACAAGTATCATGTAACGACTTGAAAATTAAAACTAATTAATTCATTTGCTTTCTTTGAGATTTTCTTTTGAAATTTTCTTTTAAATATTTATTAGCATTCATTGAATTCAGTATAGAATAGTGTTTATACAAGGGCAATGAGCACATTAATAATGCAACAAACTGTTTTTTAATTTACAATTTAAATTACATGTATCATTCCAAACGTTTCGGTTCTTACAGAACCATTCAGTGGACATATAATTTATTTTACTAATATATATTAATAACCGATCTTATCTTCATTCGTCAATTAAAACGCTGCTCAATTATTGCGATTTCTATTCTGATTATGTAACTCAGAATGGTAATCTATGGACATTGTAATACTAATCATAAGTGTCAACAAGTTTTTTTATGTAGAAACATTCTATTTGGAAATGTTTTAATGTTTCTGTCGATCTCCAAATAGAATGTCACACACAATTTCAAATTCATGTTTCTATAATATAAAGAAATTTGTTAGCATTCATATCTATGGATTACCACTTTGAGTTATATAATCAGTCACAATAATTAAATAGCATTTTAACTGCTGAATGAAGACAAGATTGATTATCAATATGTATTAGTAAGTTATGTCCTGAGAATAGAGAATAATTTGTGAGAATTAAAACATTTGGAATAAATATAATCTATATTATAAATTAAAAAACAGTTTGTTGCACTGTTATAGTGCTCATTGCCCTTATATAGATACTTTATTTTTAAATTTGTATTTTATTGAGCTTTTAAAAACTGTTTAATTTAACATAGAAACTTATTTAATATTTTATATTCTTATTTATAAATTCATCTAAATGAAAAATTATATATTATTACATAATTTAAAAATATTAAAAATTATATAATTACAATAACTCAATGATTTTTAAATATAAATGCTCTTATAAATTATATATATCTTTTAAATGGGTTTTTTTTAACGAAAATAGTATTTTTGCTTGATACTTACCCAAATTTTCGTAAGATTTACAGATGTCACTTCGCCAAGAGTACCCGCTATTTTTCTAAGATCTGGATTTAATTTTGCTTTTTCGGAAGCTCTGAAGTCTGTGAAACGATCTATTATAACTCTTAATTTTTCTCCAGCCGTGTTGTCCAACATGATGGATCCGTGACCGGGATTGCCCGCACACTTTATTTCGACATGCCAAATCGATCTTTCTCCGTAAAACATATAAAAGTTCTCACATGGGCCAGCCACACCTTCATCTAGCGCGAAACCGACGTTCAGAGCTTTGAAGTCTGCAGTGTGTACAAAGGCTTTCATTCCGAGAACACCGCCGATCTCCTCGTCTGGGACGAAAGAAATGTGGATAGTGCGTTGGAAACGTTGTCCGTTCAGTTTCAGTCTACGGATCGCCTCCAAATATTGTATTGCCACGCATTTCATGTCCTGGCTGCCGCGAGCATAGATGTCGCCTTTTTCGTCCATGTGTGCGCTGAATGGCGGATAGGTCCATTTGTCCTAGATCAGTTATAGAATTAGTATTGAGAATCAACAAAGTTGATCAATTATTGTGTGAACAATGATTACATACTAGGGCGTGTTCGGATTCCCAGGTACTCCCCCCATATAGATTTCTAAAGGGGCGTCCCAAAGAACATTCAAAGGATATCTCTACATCCTAAGGATGTTCTTTGGGATGTCAAAACGTCCCTCGAATAAAGCGTGCTGTGTAAGCCGGATGTTATATCATCCTTGTTTAACATATGATCTGCTTTTTATTGCTGCACTTTTTGAACTGGTATACATAATACATTTGTTTCAACTTATTGCATTGGTTCAGAGTGCAGCAATAAAAAACAAATCTTCGGTAAACAACAAGAATGGAGTAATACCTGGTACTCAGGTGAGAATCTGAACATAGCCTTGAGAAAAATGTCTAATTAGATTAACTGAAATTCTGATTGAGAATAGACGAATCAGAATTTTCTGGTTCATCTAAAATCTAAATCTACTAGAAGTCTAGTTGAGATAACTGGAACTGTGATTGATATAATCAGAATCTTCTATCTAATTCATTAAATTCTGAATCTCATTCTATCAAATTCAGAATCTTCTATCTAATTCATCCATTTTCAAGCAGATATTTTTCTTAATGCAATAATATACATCTGCAACATCTTTACCGTAAATCAAAATACTTATAAATTACTTACTTCGAAAACAGGAACAACATCCATATGACTGTTCAAGAGAATCGATTGCTTCGTAGGATCCGTTCCCACCCATGTTAAAACCACAATCGGTTTTTTAGGATGTACGTGATAAATTTTAACTGGTAAGTCGAGAGACTGTGCTTGTCTAGTTATGAATTCCACGCATTTATCTGAAATGAAAAACACAATAAATTAGATTGTATTAAGCATGAGATTTTATATGGAAACTTTTATCTAATTCATGAAGAAAGAAGAGAAGGGAGATAATATCTAGAAAGGAAAGGTAAAAATAATGAAAAAATCAATCATAAGAGAGGTACGATAAGCGGAAAGAGATAATAATAGTAGAGTAGGGTTCAAAGGAAATAAAAATGTGTGAGTATAATAAGCAGGTGATGATTATAGGTTGTGGTTAGGGCTATGGTCTAGATATTAAATTTAATTTATAGTATAGTAGAATTAAATATAGAATAAGAAACTAAAAAGCTATGAAGGAAAGAATGTAAAAGATATATAGAGTAAAATTATGATATAGATAGCTTTGGGTAGCAAGAAGTAGCAAAAAAAGGGAGTATCATGAGATATGGATAAGTGAATGGATTAAAGCTCTATATGTAAACCAAGTCCCCTTCTTGACTGTGTATACTGAAGTGTAATAAAATTTTATTCTATACTTTTATCTCTAATTCATTTAGTTATCAGGATTTAAAGAGCTTTTGTAAAAATTAATTTTAAGTTAAATTAAATAATTTTTTACTACGTTCAAAACTTGCAAATTAATTTCGGCAGTAATTGACGTAGCAATTCCATATAATTTATGCTCTAATTCAGTATATTTGTAAATAAGAAATCTAAAACGTATTGAGAAAACAGGATTTAAATTTTATTTTTTTTTACTGTAAATTAAATAAAATATTATGTCTAAAATTTGAAAGCTAATCGATGTATCAAGTTTACTTAATTTAGATTCTAATTCAGTCTATTTATAGATAAGAGAACATCTAAAATATTGAGCTAACATAACATAATTTAAATGTTTTTTTTTGTTCAAGTTCAATATTTTCTAAAGTAATTTTTCTTGTTATTAAATAATAAAGTAAAACGACATGACAATGTTACATAACAATAATAATGATCGCGGAAATTAATTCCTTTGGAAATATCAGACAATCGTGTGATAATCGTAATAAGAGACGAGGCACTTGCAGAGGGATGGTAATTGGCTCTATTATCAATTGCAGTCTCTTATCTATTCCATCAAGAGGTCACAGGATCTATTATTTCTCAACTATGTGCGTATTAAGAAATATAACGAGTCGTCGCGATGTCGCGACACATCCGTAAGTCAGGCCGTTATATCGTACAGATTCAAGGAACGCGAAATCTCGTCGACCGGGTTACATAACTAGCTTCCACATTTTTACCGGTCGTCAATTCGCGATTCGGAACAACTTCTTCCATCGAACCGGCAAGATCGTTTCGGGAATCACGACGGGAACGCAAAGTGCCGGGCCGTGTGCTCAATCTGGGTCATGTCGCGGCGCCCATTGAATCGCCACGACGTCGCTGTCGTCATCGACAGACGCCCGTGACCGGTTTCGGGAACATCGCGGAACAGCTCGGCGAGGTCGGCAAGACGCTGCGACCGGACGTAGGGGAATAAAAATAGAAATAACATCGCACGCGTAGGGTGGGGCAACGCAATGGCTGGATAGCGTCACCGACGCTATCCCCCCAATTCGTCACCTCGCGAACGTCCTCGCCTGTCGCCGGCGTCGCGGGAGCGCGTCGACCGATTCCCACGGGTGGACAAGCGACGCCGATCACGAGGAACTCCCCCTCGTCGTCGGTGAATCGCGCAATTTACCTAACGAGGAAACGCGTCGTTGAGCGACGTGCTTCGCGATCTCGTTCGCAAACGTGGCCGGTCGGCGTGGGTCCCGCTTTTTCCTACTTTTTTTTTTACACAGGACACGCACAAGTCTCGCGCTTTCTCTCTCATCTATACGCTTTCTTCCGAAATTACAATCTCGACTTAGACCAACTTAGACGCTGGACGCGATGCGAACTAATCCGCTTTCGCTGCTGGACGCTTTTAGACGCGCGCGTCGCAGATCTCTCTCCTCCCCCTCGCTCTCGTTCGCCGCATTTCACCCATTTTTCGAAAATCTTATGGAATCTGAAATCACACATGCTCCCCCGCGATCACTCACCATAGTTGACGTCCGGCTGCACCGACGGTATCCGCAGGTATTCGCGGAAATTCTCCACAGCTGTTTCGTCCAGTTCGGTCTGCGACATCGTTTCGAGATGGTCCGTTCCTGTTGCCTTATCACCGCTTGTGGTTCTTGTTCTTACCCTTGCGATTCAGTGATACGCTTCTTAATGCCTGATCGTCCGTCCGTACGCCGATAAGCTACGCACCTAGCGTCCAGATGCCTATCCCGTCAGCGATCGACTGTCACAAGCAGACAGCGGCGTCGAAGTTCGAAGCTCGAAGCAAAGTCTCCGGCGTACCGTCGCGTCGCCGCCGGAATGCCGCCGTCGCGCGCGACCACACCGCGACCACGGCTCGCCCAATTGCCGCCGGTTACCGGCGTTGACGTCACAGCGACGCGCTCGAATCGAATAGCGCGGTTAGTAACAGGCTCCCATGCGCTCGGCACGACATCGCGTCCGCCACGTCGGAGCACGTCGGAGAAGCGTCGCGCCGCGCCGGTCCGGCATTTGAAATCACGACGCATGGAGACGCGACATCACGTGACACCACGTGGCGCGGCGAGATGATATCGCTCCGCTCGCTTCTTCTACCACTTCCCTTTCATCCGATTCTGGAGAAAAATGTTAAGTACGCACTAGAATTTCACTCTAAATTTTTGGGAGTGAAATAATTGCGTCCGGTTCTACAGGAGTGAAATTTTCACTCTTGGAATGAAGATTACTCCAAATGGGAATCAATTTTTAATTTATGTGAATAATTTCACTCTTCGAAAGGAGAGATTGAAATTTCATTCTAAATGTTAAATTTAGCCTCTCTATATCTAATCTAAAAATGATTAGGCTCATGCAACGTGTTTTTATATAAAACGAATGAATATTATGGTAGAAAAAAGCACTGCTCTGTATCGCGAAGCGAGATATTAAATAATCATTAAAATTAATCTTTTTAGGTCACGAAATTCTCTCCTGAAGAAGTAAAGTTCACTCGTTGCCGGACTGACGCAACTATCACTTTTCTTGGAGTGAATTTTATTCCCAAAAATTTAGAGTGTAAATTTTATGGAATTGACATCCATTATATTCTCTAAAATTGTTAGACTATGTTCGAAAATACTACCTGAGTATTATTATTTTATCCTTGTTTAACATTCAATGAACAACAAGAATACTCGAAAGTACTCGAATAATGTTTTCGATCACAGCCTCAGAGAATGAATCTCACTCTGAAGAGTGTAATCTTTATTTTTAAAGATTGAAAATTGAACCACTCTTTTTCAAGACTGACTCAATTTCACTTTTTAGAGTAAAATTCTATTCCAAAGAATTTAGAGAATAAAGACAAATGCCCATATATTTATATAGAATTGCTTTAATTAAAAAATTTCAATTAAAAAGCATCTCAATAGAATTTACTTCATCGATGAGTATTTTTTATCTTATTACTGACAAAATTTACTTTATTTTAATAAAAGATATAAATATATAAAGTTTTGAGAGCTGTTTGTGCTTACATAGTTTCGAGAATAGATTTATTTTACTGTAAAGTAATAATCATTTGAATGGATTTATTACAATTATAATATACTTTCAGGCAAGTAAAGTTTGTCATAAGTTCGGCAAAAAGCTAGAATATTTTTATTAATCTTGTAAAAATTACTCAACCATTTTTCTTCACGTAATCTTCTGGTTTTGTAGCAGCAGTTTCGTTGATATCATCACTTATATGCACTGGTATCTTCTCTTCTTATTATTTAATTTTGTAACTTTACCATGTTGTGCACATTGCATTAAAGATTAAAGATATCATCCTTTATTTTCCTCGCTGCCGTCATCGAAGTAGAAACGCAGAGACAATAAATTTTGCGTTCTTTCTTCCCCATTTCAAATGCAATTTCTGAAAATTTTTTGAAAAAATCAAAAACATGCGAACAAGGACGCATTTACGAAAAATTTGCGATAATATCTGACGCAATATTTCCGATTTATGTTTTTTTATTTACTAGAAATTAGCTTTTTCTCTAAAGTCTTATTGACGATTCTCGCTATTGTTAACTCATATTAAGCAATAGTAAAGAAATAATTCTAGAAAAAACTTTATCGCTAGTTAATGATGATTGTTGAATATTGCTATTTGTCCTTCTTGCATCTATAATGTCAAAAACATTCCGATATATCTATTTTTAGGAATGTAAATAACTCTTATCTTCTTTCTAAAATTTTTAAGAGAGATTCTCACTCTAAAGGAAAAAATCTCACTCTTAAAGACTAAAAATTGAGTCACTCTTTTTCAACACAAGCTCAATTTTCACTTTTTAAAACGAAATTCCACTTCAAAGAATTTAGCGATAATATTACTTTTTTATCTTCTTCTAATTCCTGACAGAGGGGGGGGGGGGATAAGTATAATTTTCGTCCATTTTTACAAATGCTTTAAAGCAATCTCATCATTTTGTTTCTAAATTGTCTTCATTTATAAATGGCACGTAATAAAAATTAACATATCATTTCTCGCTTCTGATGTCATGATTTAATATGGCTGTGATGATTATTCAGGCGCCTTAACTGTTAACGAATTTGGCCACTTGCATTACATTAGTGTACACTAAAAGTTACTATATATGACATTAGCAACATTAAATGTAAAAACATATAAATATATTTTAAATGAATAAATACCTAAGAATAATTGTCACATTATTTAGCAGAATATACACATTTATTGTCAAAGTTGATTATGTCACTGTATTTAGATACTATAAAGGAGCCTTTAATGTGCTTTTATCCAGAGTAGTGCGATTGCCCGAATTCATCATAATTTTTTATCTTTTTCTAGTTCTAAGAATTAAAATAAATGAAGAGCAAGTTAAATCGAGATTAAATTTAATCTACATTTGTGGAAACGGATATGAATTGGAAAAAGATAAATTAATCCGAGATTAAAATTCATTTACATTGATAGAAATTGGCTTTAGCAAGAATCAACTTAGATCAGTTCTTAAAATCATTTTAGTCGACTAACTAAAAGCATTAAATCTACAATATAAATGTAATATAACGCATGGTGTTAAATAACACCAATTATATTGCGAAATTATAACATAGATATTATGTCACTTTTAGTTAGTCAATTGGGATTGTTGAATACTCCCAAAAGAGTCCTTCAAAAGAAAAATGCATGTTTGTACACTGCTGCATAATTATAAATTATGATAATAAAAATATCAAAATACTTTATACGGCCATAATTTTGAGCAAGAGATAATACTACAAATTATATTCTCTATTAATTCTGCATGTCTATCGAAGAGAATAAATAAATAATCGTTTCGTAACCATAATTATTAAACATTCTGTAAAAGTTTTTTGAAAGAAAAATATATTTACGCAACATTGCAATTAGCGAATTTAATATAAAATGTATGATAATGTAAAAAAAGCATGTAATTTTCAACAAAAGATAGTGCTAGAAATTGCGTACATTGCAGCAATCATCCTCAGAGATAGCATATGGTAATGTATAACGTAGATTACTGTTTATTGTTGAAGAAATAAACAGAGCTTTTATCTGCGACAGTAAACAAATGATATCAATATCGTGTCGGTGACTATGCTAATTTTCACTTTTAATAATAAACGATTTTATTTATTCAGGGGTATTAGAGTGGGAGCGATAGTCGCCCCGATCTTGGAAAACATCATGAATTTATCATTTTACCGTACAATAAAGATAAGAAGGCGATAAGGGCCATCAGTCAACTCGACTAGTAAAATGTATTCCGATTTATTAAATTTTTTTCACGTATGCCTAAATATGAACTCTTTACACGTTACGCCATAATAATATATCGTGTGTAGAGTTTGATATCGAAGAACTTGTTACATTTATTATAATCGATAATATGGATTAAATTATCATACAATGTAATAGGTAATAATTGTAACATGGCTATAACTAGGCACATACATGTAACAGTGAATTGCAAATAAAAAAATTATCGTGTATTCTCAGCCTATTATATAAAGATTGAATATATATATGCGAATATAATATAATATTAATATAATATAATATAATATAATATAATAACCACTATGCGCTCTGCTTTTATTTACAACATTGAAACGATTATCCTAACGAGTTATTTTATACTATCAGATGCTTTAATAACAAGATCGCGTGTTGTTCCTGCTTCTTTATGTCAGAATATCATACAGATATATATATATATATATATATATATATATATATATATATATGTATATGTATATATATGTATATATATATATATATAAATGTATACAATACCAACTAGAGCGGAGAATTGTACAACGGACAATAAACATATGGATTTAGCTGCAAAGCAATCGTAGCTTGTGATCTTCGGATTTCCAATAGAATTTCACGAAAATTCAAAGGATAGAGAGAGATTAATGTATATATATGTGTGTGTGTATATACATATACATATATATATATATATATATATATATATATATATATACACTTAAATTAAATTTATCTTACAAAAATATTTACATGTTCTCATTGTGTGTATGGAGGTGGCGAAACACAAGCTGTACACTTTTTTATCTCTCTGATGTTACGCCACCCGCGACAATTTGTTAACTTACATTAGTGTTGTGTACACATATGTCTCTCTTCTCTTATTACAAAATATCAGCTAAAGTACAAAGTAAATATCAAATGCCAAAAATACGTCTGTTTATACTTTGAAATCGCAGCCGAACACAATATAAAAAAAAAACGTTTCCCTTTTGTTTATAGGAGATCCGTACACATATGTACTCAGGAATTTTGTTAGGACACCCCCTCCCCTGCTTCCGTAGAGAATGCATAATTTTATAATTTAATTTGTTTTTTTTTTACCAGGTTTCCTAATCACAGATTTCTAAACTTTGATATTTGCTTAAAAACCGACAGTATACTGTCAAAATTGCTCGCTTTTCTTCATTCTATGCGCACACATGTTAAGAACCTCACACTGCATATTTTGCATCTTCGTTCAGGTAGAATCCTATTATATAATCAACGGATGCGGTACACTTCGTACTCCCGAGTGCTCCAGATGTTTTCGCCCTGTCCTTTATCTATAGATTTTAATTCCGCTGAGAATGATGCGGTATCGTCTAACTTTTTCGTCCTTTTCTTTCGATTTTCACGAAAAAAGATTTTCACAAGCAGCCAATAATATTTCTGTAAAATTTATAATCAAAATTCTTCTAAGTGGTTTTTTACTTTCTAAATTCAGTTTTCACAGAGCGAAAATCTGTAGCGCGTTAATGCCACAATGCGTTAATGCGCGTTAATTAATGACATAATGTCGCAAGATAAAATAGAATAGCTTATCGCCGGCTATTACCACGAGCTTAATATTATTGATGTTATAAATGTTCAATAGTTATAAACAATTCGGAGTACCTACTTATGGTGGACCGCATCCAATTACATAATTTGTAATCAGAAAACTATATAAGTCCAAGCTAAGAGAGTCTTAATCCATTATGAAAATAACGCTTTTCGCATTTTGTATAATAAATTAAGATATATATTTGCTTTTACACCAATAAAACTTAAAATAAAGCCATGCATGGTCAAACTAGAGATTGAGATTGGGTTGGAATTTAACAAATCAGAAGAAAGAAAACCAATCTCAAGCTTAGTGAACTTTGCTTTGATTGATTAAATTTCAATTCAATCTCTAGTCACGGCTTCATTTAAATGAGTTTATAATACATTTTTACCCTTCGAAAATGATTTTAATTGTCACTTGTAACATCACTTCAATATGTAACGTAGATATAAACGCTACAAATTTCTAATGAACGTTATCATCTAATTGTACTATAATTAATTCGAGCGACACGGTCGGACTCTATCATACCGCGGCAAGTGAATAATTATGATTCTATGTGCTGTCTTAAATAAACAGCATTAACGAAGTAACTTCGTTGTTCTTCTTAGTATCCATCATTCGCTCCTCGCGATTTGGAAAGTCTACGACCGAAAATAGATAAACAATATACGTTATATTACAAACAAAAGGCAATTAACTTACAAAAAAATTCGAACTTGGCTTCTCATAACAAATAACATACTTATGTACACCTAATAATCGCACCATTGAAATCTGAAAATTTATATATATACACACACACACACATACACACACACACACACACACACACACACACACACACACACACACACACACACACACACACACACACACACACACACACACACACACACGCACGCACGCCACACGCACGCACACACACACACACACACACATATATATATATATATATAAAATTTCAATTACATATAAAATACAATGTACATAATTTTACATGCGCGCACATGTACCTATTGATGCTGGAACTAGACGACTTTTAAATTATACAGACAAAACGTAATCATTACGATTATTTTTAATCACGAGATTAAAACACCGAATTATTAATATCTGCACGAAGGATGTCACTAACGCGCAGCTCATTTGTAAATTTAAATTTGTAAATCTATCGCTCGGAGTAGAGAAAAAGAAACGCATATCCTTTGAAACGATAGAACAATCGTGTTTTTCGCGTACTAAACGATAAGATACCGTGAAGCAGCTCTCAGTTACAAAATAGATTACGATTCTTTCGCTGTATTAATTTACCATAATTTACTTCTACTTTTAATTACTTTTTATAATATAGTAGGTTTTGTACTTGAATGAATGTTCTGAGCGAATGAAATTTTTGGAGATCTCAACCTAAAAAGGATAAATCCGTAATTAAAACGTATTGTCACACACCGTGATCTTTCGCGCTTTTCCGTATAATTAAAAATGTATTGCATTACTGCTTAAAGCATCAAAGAGAATAAAACGTATGGTCACATTGTACCATTTTTATTGTAACTGGTCTGTCCTGCCTTCTTAGAGTATCTCGATTCTTGTACAAATTCATAAATAAACTTGTTCATAAATAAATGTTTTTTTAAATAAAATCGGCGTTAAAACATTTGTCGCATATATCGAATGCGTCGCCGTATAAGAAAAATCGAGTAGTAATATATTTTCACGAATCCCCAAAATAAAACTCAAGTCTTCAAATTTCAACATTTACCCTTTATTATAAATAATTTGCCCTTTTACAATGAAATATAAAATATAGAGAATTCCGCGCCTCTTTCTGCCTTTTTATATGTCAGAAAAACAACACAACACAGTACTCGTTTACGTGTCTACGTGTGTCATAGGTTTTGTTACGGTTACCATCTACGAACTAATCTAAATATATAGCATTATTAAATATAGCTATATTGTTAACATTATGCGTATATGCAAATAGTATGTACAGATAAGTTGTATTATGCAGAGTGCATATTGTATATATAATGATAACTGCTTTTAAAGGGGATATCGCGAGATCAGCTGATTTCGTCAGCTGAGTGAGAGCGCGCTTCCAACTTTATTAACACCTTATTAAAAAATTGGACTAATGCTATATATAAACATTTTAGGGCACCATTTCACCGGTATAAAAAGTGTACGCCATTTGAAATACACTTTTGGCCGTTGCTCGCGAAAAAGGTACCGATACAACTCTCTCGATATATCCTACCTAAAAATGCACATCGCTATATCCTCAAAATATTCAGCTATCACCTTAGGCCACACAAATTCCGTCAAAATACTTTGAGAGAAAAATCATCGAATATATGCACGGTAAATTTCAAAAATTTATGTGAAAATCCTACAAGCGATTGACAGCGCGAACTAAAAATTGTATTTCTTTAATTATCTAGAAAATTATTGGAATTCTATACGCGACTTCTTGCCATTTGTATCTCACGCAAGCTTCCGTACGAAATAATATTTTAGTATTCTATAAAAGAATATAAGAATGCTTCCGTCAAGAATATTCAGTTTGAATTCGTTCTTTGCTTTTTTTTCCAAAGAACCGAGTCTAAAACTTCATCTCGTCGACAGAAGAGTGGGCAAGATAATCGAGGCGGTTCAATGTCGCTCGTTGTAGAGAATGTAAAATGATATCAGTTTAAAACTTAAGAACTTTTAACAATCCTACCCTTTTCTGCCGGTTACGACCTCGGCGCCGGATGGTTAAAAAACGGCTTCTGAGGTTGTCCCGACGACGCCGGAGGATACGACACCTGGGTGCCCGGAGGCGGTGGCGGTGGCGGCGTCGCCGCTGGGAACTTAGTGATCGGCACCGTCGTTCCCGCGGTTGGCGGCGGCAGCGGTGGTGGCGGAACGAATTGTGGCGGATACGGGTTGGAACCCGGTGGCGCTTGGGATGCTTGAGGTACCAAGAATGGCGTTGGCTGCGTCTGCTTATTGACCGCAGTCGCCTGCGATGACGCGGCGGTGCTGTACATTGGTTGTTGGGATGTGGTCGGCGGTGGTATCGCAAAGTTCGGATATTGCACCGTGCCAGGTTTGCTCTGGAACTGGGGATAATGAATGGACGCCGAGCCAGGTGGCGGTATATATGGCTGCGGGGGTAACTGCGGGGGCAATCCTGAGTATGCCGGCGGGGTGCTGATTACTAAGTTTTGAGGCGGAGATTTATGCGCCTTCAGTATTGCCTCCGTCGTCAAACCTGTAAGCAGAAGAATAAGGATGACGTATAAGCAGTATTTACTTATAGTAGCATAAATTATAGAAATCAAAGCTTTAAACGGTCTAGCTGGATTTTCAATGCTCGTATGATTCTTGCGTGAATTTATATACTACATGTGTAGTCCCATATTTTTCGCAATAAGAATTAATTATTTACAGATTTTAATATGTTATTCAACATTATTAATATTGTTTCGAAGATGCGAATAAGCATAAAAAATTTGTTAAATTGCTAACCAATTTAACAAATTTTTATCATGATATTACTGCGGTAATTTAATAGCGTTTTCTCAAGACTGAAAAATCATTTCGCGCGGTTCTGGGGAAGAATCATACAAACATTGAAAATCCAACTAAACCGTTTAAGGCTTTGATTTCTATAGTTTATGCTACTATTTCTTTGAATTCTTCCTTTTCTGTAACCATAATTGATTTCTTCTCTAAAACTGCTGTATTCTCTTTTTTCCACATACATATAGATTTATTTAAAATATATATACCATGCTTGCGAGCTCTCTCTTCTTCGTCATCGCTGAGGAACAATCCAAATTCGCGTTTCAATCGTTCAGTAAGATTTTCTCGTTGACGTTCTACCAAAGTTGGCGCTGCAGACCAACCAATTGCACCCTCTTCTCCTGATTTAAATATTAAATCATTAATTATCACATTGCATAAAACTAATGACTTTAAGTACTTAAAAAAATTACGATGTATTTAGCAAAATTTATATCAAATACAAATATTTGAAGAGTAATTGTTACCTTTTTTTTCATCGTTCTCATTAGCCGCGTTAGGGAATAGTGTCAACGAGTTTATTCCTGTCAACTCGAGAGAAAGCGATGTTTTTGAACCTTCTTCATCGGAACTGAGCGAAGAAGTACCACTACTGGCGCTATCCGATCTACCTCGCGCTCCATTTTTGTCCGTAATAGAAGCGTCATTCGACGATTCCGGTTCGGTTCCAGTTCCTCCGGATGACTGTTGTTTGCGTTTGCGATATTCCGATATGGATAACTAAAAAAATGTATTAATATTTCCATATAAGATCCGCCTTTTATTATAAAAAAAATTTATGTACAGGGTGTCCCAATAATTATTACCATCTGAAATATCTTCTATAAAGAAGAGAAAAATTTAACCAAATACAACCAAAATATAACCAAAATTACACGATGTAAAGGAGACTATCATATGGTGATAAATTTTGTCCAGGTGCAGGCGCTTCAGAAATTTCAAGATCAACTTTGTTTTTTTAAATGGAATTATATAAATTTTTTTACACATATGATTCTTCTAATTATTCTGCATAAAAAAGTATTAAGATTATGGTACCGAAAAATCAATAGTTTATTTTAAATCTCATTCTGATATAACTTTTTACGTCAAATAAAACGGAACATCGTGTTCCAATGAAAACATTCTTTTAATTAATAACATTTTATTTAATTATGTAAATTTAAAGATGTTTGAAATGATAACCATTACTATCAATGCAACATTGGATTCTTCTGATCATTGATTGGCTTGCTGTTCTAATAACGTCGGAAGATATTAACGTACGCAAATAATCCGTTGTTGCATGTCGTGAGATGTAGTAGGTTGTTCTTTGTACACCATGTCCTTTAAAGTTCCCCATAAAAAATAATCCAGTGATGTCAAGTCTGATGAACGAACTGGCCATGTTACAGAACCCTTGTGTCCAATCCAGCGATTTGGAAATTTTTCATTGAGTTTATTTCTCACAACCAATGAAAAATGAGCCGGGCATCCATTCGTTCTGGTATCACATTCGTTATGTGATTAAAGGCAAGTCTTCTAACGAAGTACCCAATGTATGCTCAAGAAAATTAGCGTACTTATTGCCATTTAGATGTCGATAAAATAAGAACCAATAATTTTGTTACCTATAATAAATGAAAAGATTGGCTAAAAGCAATTTTTTGCACTACATTGTAAATAGAAGAACAGCGCGTAATTTGTAACTTGTGATACTACATCATGCATTCAAAGACTACTGTCTCTGATATTCGACCTACCGCAATAAGAATTTTCCACCGATCAGAAATGCATGTTATATAAATTAACATTCCCGTGATAAGTAAATGTTGCCTCATCAGTAAATAGCACGGTATCAAAAAATAAATTATTATTATTATTATTATTTTGAATCTGATGTTGTGCCTATTGAAAAAAATCTAATACGATTCACAAAGTCCGTTCCATGCAATGCTTGGTGAATACTGAGATGGTATGGATGGTATTTGTGACAATGCAAAATACGGACTACACTATTTTTTTTAATATTAGTTTCTCGTTCAATTTGTCACAAACTAATGTGAGGATTTTGAGAGACCTTTGCGGGAATCTGAATTTCATTCCCTTCATGAGTTATTCGCTTATCACATTCACTTTTACGAGTATTTAAATTACCAGTTTGTCTAAGTTTATCGCAAATATTTTTAAATGTTCGAAAGCTGAGTGCGATTAGGATATCGTTCAACGTATAAATTTTTCACTCGCACTTGTTTTGACATTCTTCATAAATGAGGATCATATCAACTTGTTTTTCAAATAAATATATCTTGCACGATTAACTGATGTATCGATTAAACTTTTCATGTTAAATTTCATTTCGTGAACTTAAGACGTAGTTCAAAGAATGTTTGTTTTCATTGAAGCAGAATGTATCCGTTATAAGAAAATAACAAATTGATCACCATTTATGAAAAATGTCAAAATCCAGATATAAAGTAATTTCAAACTTGATATCTTGTAAACTACTTGTACTATCGATTTTTGATACCATGAGCTTGATATTTTTTTATGCAGAATAATTAGAGGAATCATATTGTGTAAAAAAATTCATAAAATTGCATTAAAAAAAACGAAGTTGACCTTGAAATTTCCGAAGCGCCTCCATCTGGACAAAAATTATTATCATCATATGATAGCTCCCTTTACATCGTGTAATTTTGATTATATAAATTTTTCTCTACACCTTATAGATTAGAAGATATTTCAGGTGATAATAGTTATTGGAACACCCTGTATAACAGAATAGAAATAATTTTATAGAAATAAAAACTAAATAATTTTATGAAAATGAAAGTTTTATGAAAATAAAAGGGAAGTGGAAATGTAGGAATCATTTTGATTTTATATAGTACTATAGTGCTATTTATATAGTGCTATATATATATAGTAGGATTATATTGATGAGGATAATGGTAATGAACAATGATAAAATAACGAAATGTCATTTTCAGCAACAAAAAACATTACTACAGTCCTACCCTTCTAACCTTGCGCTTGACAGGAGGAAGAGAGTCCGGTTTAAAAGCTGGTGCTGGCATACTATTCGGTACGACGGTCCTCGGATCTTTCAACCGTTTTATCTCTTTGGGTTTGGTCTCTTCCTCCTTGGTGGGAGTCTCTTCTAACTTCGGCGTTTCCTGAATCGAAGCCGAATCTTGTATTGTGTCTAAACTATGTTCAGAGGAGTCTAATTTTGGTTGAATTACTTGTGATGGCGTGTTAATCTCATTATCAACGTCATTTTTCATTACTTCGGCCGTCGGCTCGTCGTCCAGTTTTGCCTCCAAAAGTTCACGTAGCGCGGTTGACAACATCGACTTTTGCTCCCCATTCTTAGATCCGTCCACAGCGTCCATACTTATCGTAGATTCTATGATAGCCGCTTCAAAGTCCATCTTAGGCGTTTTCGGCGTGGCAGACGAATCGGTCTTCTTGCGAATGCGCTCGCTCAAAGGTGGAATCGAGTGAAAGATCTTGGGAGAGTCCGCGATGGACTCCGTATCCATGTTCGCAGAAGTCGAATCGAAGATAGACTCCTCCGACAGGGCGGCAAAGGCAGATGGCTCTTCCACCGTGGAGACTTCCTTTGCGGGCTCGTCATTCGTACCCTTATCCGTCTCTTTCGTGTCATCTTCTGTAACGATAATCTGTTCCGGTTTAGTATCGGGCTTAGTATCCGATTCTTTGAAAGATGTTTCTTCATGACTGATATCAAATAACTTAAAGGAAGATTCGCAGTACTTGTCATCGTCCACGTCCTTATCCTCGGAGTCCGAATCTTCTTTCGAGCTATCCATTAGTCCCTCTATTCCATCCATGCTCTTATCCTTCTCCGAACTCGTGTCAATCTTTTCCTGATAGTCGTTACCGTCGTCGCCCGTGATCTTCTTCATCTGCGCTTCGACGTCAAACTCGTCGATAGATGCGTTGTCGTCAGATTTCTCAGCAATCTCTTCACACTTTGCAATGACTTCGGATGATTTCTTCTCGTCGTTCGACTTTTCGTTTTCGCTATTGGCAATGTTTACGATTTCGGCAATGCCACCCCCAAATTCCAGCTGCATCTCCACCACTCGCTGTTTTAAAATCGCGTCAGGTTCTATAGTAGCGATGGGAGAACTAAATCCTTCCATCTCGGTATCGGGTTCATTTTGATCAATTATCTCAACTGTGCCTTTAGTGACAATTTCCTCCTTAGCGAAAGACTCTTTCTTGATATCAAAATTGCTGAATGATACTCTACTTTCGACAGCCTCTCGAATCTTTTCAATTATTTTCTGATCTAATTGATCATAACTACATTCGGACTTTATATCATCTCCCTCCCACTTCGGAGAAACTTTTTCTTTTTTTGTCATAACATTGTCTACATCCATTTCAGAAGACTCTTCCGTTTTAATAATATCAGAGCATTCTGTTTTTCCTTCATTTTTTACATAAAATTCTGATTGAGGAAAAATATCAATTGAGAGTTTTTCTCGAATGATTGGTTTATCAGAATCCATAGATCTATCATCCACTTTAATATCTTCTTTTATAGATTCCGAATCGTAATGTCTGTCATCGGTCTGTTCCACGATAGGCGATTGCACATGTTCTGTATAGTCATCCTGGAAAATATTGGCAATGTTATACATATTACAAATTAAATATTAAAATAATACAAAGATAAATATAAACAGCCTAATAAAGCCAATTATAAGTTTAGTAATTTATTAAAATCTAATTATTAATTTATAAACTGAAATGTTTGCGACAATTTTATTATACGATTTATTATACGAATTTTATTATATGATTTTAAAATATTATTATACATCTTACCATATGACATTAGATTTTAATATATTTTAAGCACTTATAACTGATTTGGTTCATTTATATTACTTTTAATTCTATTGTGAGAAAGAGTTTTGATATTATTTTTTTAAGTAATTAGTTTTAACAAAAATATTTAAACTGCGAAACTTACATCAGCAGAACACAGTGATCTGTTGTTAGGCGCTGCTTCAGTCGGAAGTAGCATGGTCGGTGTCGTCGGCGGGGTGTAATTATCCGACGATAAACTTTCTCGAGCTATTCTCCGCTTCTTGGGGGGTGCTACCGTTTCGCTAAGCGAAGGAGGACTCTCAGGCCGGCTATTGGGTGAATCACACTCTTCCGAAATCGCCTGGCGCAACCATCGCTTCTTTGCCGAGCCTGTAGAGACAGCGGGACTGCCATTGCCATTATTGTTATTACTGGAAATCACTTGCTGTTGCTGTCTACGTTGCGGCGGTGAATCGCATATGCCGCTAACCGAATTGGCAGCTTGCACGAGAGTGGCTAGACTTTTCGCTGCGTAACTCTGAGATAGGAATTCCACTGAAGCATCTGTCGGTACCGGTGAGAAATGCCTGCTGCACAGCGGATTCATGGAATTTTGTAAGGCTGGTGGAGCGGCAGGTGGTAAAACTGGTAAAGGTGACACTTGAGGTATATTAACTTGTGGCGGATCGGGCGATTCCTTTAGCCATTCGTTCATCAATACCTTCTTCGTCTTCGGAAACTTGAAACCCGGAGCCAAGGGGCCGACCGCGGCGGCCACCAACAAACAGGCAGAGGACAACGGTGTCGGTGGCGTGGAACTCTGTGAACTGCTACTGGCTCCGCTATCACAAGTAGGACTTTTGACAGGAGTGGGTTGTTGTAACGGTGGAGAACTTGGAGGACCGGGAGCATTAGAGTTCGCTAAAGCCAGCAATAAACCAGCCGCAGTGGGAATTCCACTAGATGATGAGCCGGTATTGCTAATATCACCCGTCGTGTTCTTAGACGGAGTGTGTAAGTGCGATGAATAGGGAACGTCCTGGCTAGATGCACGATTCTGACTCAACAGAGGCGGCGACTGCATAGAATTGCTCTCGTCTCCGGAGGATACGTCCGACTCGGCGGAGTTCAATCTTGTCCTTCGACTACTGCCCTGCGACTGAGATGAACTTGTCGTCCTTGCTCGACCTTTCCTCCTTCTACGTCGTAGCGGTCTCTCTGAATTTGTTTGTTTACTACTCTTGGATTGTCCCGTCATCGAATGACTATCCTCGTTATCGCTGTGCGTGCCACCAGATTCTTTTCGTTGCGCATTTCTTGCTTGTACCTCCTGTTTTCTCTGCTCCGCCTTCTCTAATCTTTCGAAAGCCTTTATAATCGCCTCCATCTTCCTCTCTTCTCGTGTCATCTTCTTTTTATCCTTTTTCGATTCCGATGTCATCGTCACCGATTGATTCAAACTAGGTGACGTTTGAGGCTGCGTATTCGTTACCGTAGCGGGGATCTCTTCCTTTGCAACTTGACGAGTCGTTGTAGTTGTAACCGTAGTTGTGATGGTTCTCCTTGGCGTTGCAGGAGTCACCGTCGATGATGCAGATGATGTTGTAGTCGTAGCGGCTTGCGTGACACTCGTCACCGGAGGAACTGCCGGTGGTATGGAATCGGTTTCCTCGCAGACTGTATTTCTTCTACCCCGTCGCCTTCGTTCTCTGCCACTGAGTAACACACAGATAAAGATAATGCGAATACGTTACAAAAATATATAAAATATCCTGTTATTATATGTATATTTTGTTATTTGTATCTTTATGTGAGAACTTACTCAGCATTTTCGACGAGAGCGCCATTGCTACCTCTTCTGTTCAGCTGGCTTGCCGCGTTTGTAATTTGACATTCCCGTGGATTATTACATGCGCACACAACAGGCATCGCTGGAGAACTGGGATTGGGTGACAGTAGTAGATCATGCTGCTCATGTTTGATTGTTATCTCGGCGTTTTTCTCGATTGCACATGTCGTCACAATATAGAGATGTAGCGTGCCTTTCTCGATGCAATGCTTCACCTCGGCGTTCGGCTTGCAACTACGCCGCACAAACCTCGCGTCATTTCCGTATGTCCGCGTGTCTACGCACACTTCGGTGCCATCGCGTGGCAGACGATAGAAAAACACGAACGGTCCTGGTCGTTGGACGTGTTGCCTACCACTTTGCGTATACTGCAGTCGATGTTGTGTGCTAAGCATATATTTGCCACGTAATTCCACAATAGGAGTGTTTGGCGGGAGATACATTGTCGCCACTAAAAACTGTAACAAAAAGATTTTTTTCATATTAACTTCAATATATATTTTTTTATAGAGGAAATAAAAATTTAAATAGTTATTTTAGTGTAGAATTCAGTAAGTAATCGCGATAGTGATGAACATTAATGAATAATATTGAGAATATCGGCAAAAGATTAGTATCTATTTCAATAAATCAAATATAGGGTAGGGCGAAATTATTCCATCAATTTCAATCTTGAAGTAAGATAAAATTAGGACAGTAATATATCTATCTCTTTGCAATGACGTGCTTACAACTTATATAATCATGATTGCTTGAGAGCTTAAGTATAGCTTTAAATGTTCAGTATATGGCTGATTTCAGAGACAAAACATTATCACGAGAAGTGAACAAAAAAGCTCCACTCTACTCTAAATAGTATGAAGTAATTTAAAAAGAAAACGAAGAATTTAACAGTTTTCATAATAACATTTCTTTATGTATTTTTTTTCATACAGATTTGAGATAGCGTTTTACTTACTCTAAGATTATTGCTGTGCACGTTAAGCCGGCATTTACCGGTGGCAACGACGTTCATGTTACTTTGCCTTAGGTCACTATGCGTGCCGTTGACTTTGATATTTGATATCCTGGCTCGCAATTCGGGACTGTAATGATTCGTAACGGCTTCTTCGTATCTTTCGATCCATTGTCTAAGGGGGGCCATATTGGTACCCCAGGCATCTTGCACATCGTCCTCTTTATCTTCCAGACTCGTTCTCCTCTTAGCCTTACGTTTCCCAGGTCCTCGCTTCGGAGCAGTATTGTTTTCCTTCTTTCGAACGGTGCTTGATTGTCGGGCTTGCGAATCTCTTCTTTGCCTCTTTCCAACGTTATTGTTATTGTTATTGTTGTTATTATTTAACCTTCGCACCTGTGACGATTGAGCAGACGTATCAGATTTGTTGCGCCTCGGAATTTGCGATTGTTGTTGCGAAAGCGGACGTTTCTTTTGGGCCGTGGCGTTGTTCACCGAACCGACGTCTGTGTCTGCTGAACTGGTGGACGACGCATCGGAAGACATGTCCGAATTAAGAAGCTCTTCGCGTTTACGCATTTGTAAGGCGCGTGCTCGCTGTCTGTCCACTCGTCGTGGTCGGCATCTCTCGCAGAGGTATTCATCAGGAATGTTCGAACGATCAATGCCCATACAATCGACGTGCTGCCATACTCTACGATCGCATAATCAGTTCTCAATAAGTACTGTTTTCATCAAATGGGATGCATAATTTTTTAGTATAATTATTTTATAATATAAATACAGACTAAAAAGACTGTATAAATATTTCTCAATCTATATTCTATATTAGTAATGTGAAAATATTGGTGATACTTACAAGCAACGGTCACAACATATCATATATCCGTCATCATGTTCAAAGTCACTAAAAATAATATATGAAACACAATATATTATATATATTACCATTAGCCATGATATATAATATTATACCTCTACCTATAAAATTGTTATTCACTTACCAGATACATCTAGTAACACTGTCCTCGTCATCACCTTCGCCTTCGGGTGCTGTTTCAGTTTCTTCACCTTCCGGTTCCGCCTCTCGTCCCGCATCACTACTTATCACACTGGCAGCATCATCTTCCACATTGGTGTTGGTTGCAACTTCAATTATAAAAAATATTTGTTACTCCTAACTTTCATTAGATTCTATATTAGAAGATACACGATGGTTTCTTAGTTTGTAAAAAGTTTCAAAAAAAGATTCTTGAAAAAAAAAAAGATAATAAAAGATAATAAATTCATGACTGACAATAATATTGACAATAATATTGACATTACCAGGTCCAAAAATGTAAGGATGTTGGGAGGTAGCTGTGGAACTACCGGCTCCGTTAATGGGTTGCTGCTTCGGATGAGGAGGTGGCGATGGAGGCGGTGGTGTCCGTGGCGGTGGCGCTCCGTAATTATGGTCTTGGAGAACGAATTGAAGACACTATGGTTAAAAAAGAATTTGTTTTAAATTGAAAATCAATTAATAATTTCGAGATACACATAAAACATACACATCTTATAAGCTAAAACATATACTTTATAACGTATAGATTTGTACCTCGTAAGGAAGTGGCATTCTTCTTACTGGCGATTTAGAGGTACTTTGCTCTTCTTCTTTAGACATTCGTGACTCATTATCCATTCTACAAATATTATTGTTTTATTTTCTTATAATATCAGATCATTTAAAAAAGAATAAAATTAAGTAAATTAATTTATTACAAAGTCACTTAAGCTTAAACTTACTTATTCTCAGTGACGTCTTTACGAGGTTCAATCGTAGCCGAGGTTATCGGAAGCAAGGTTTTTATTTGTCCGGCTTGCTGTCGGATCTGCTGAGTGTATTGCGGCGTCATGACCAATTGTTTCTGCTGTATCGCTTGTTGCTGAATTTTGATTGGCGAGTTTTTGTGCGGAGTTATCACATTGGATGATGTAACTACCGTTTGCTGCGGCAGCAAGGTCTTAATACACGTTTTTTGCGCCACTTGCGTCGCGGTCGGACCTTGGGTTTTCGTAAATCCCGTTACGTTTGAACTCAACAAGGGTTTAACGCCAGGGTTGTTGCCAATTTTCTGAGCGTGATTTCTTTGTACAGGTTTCTGCGGTGGAATAGTCTTAATGCATCCAGATTGTTTTTGCGGAGCATTTTGTGGACCAATTATATTCTGTTGCTGCTGTTGTTGAATGATTTTCACGGGTTGAGGAGGATTGTTATTTCTTTGCACTATAATAGGCTGTTGAATGACATTATTTTGGGAATTTGCAGTCGTCTTAGCGGGATTCACTACGGATTTTTGCGAGATAGTCTTCAGATTTGCTACAGTTTGAACAGCTTGCGTCTGACCCTTTGATATTCCTACCCTCATCATTGTTTGTTGTTGCTGTTGCTGCTGCTGTTGAACTTTCGAATTCATCATAACCGGAGTTCTTTGATTGTTCGGTACAGGTGCTATCACCTTCGAATGCACATTAGTAATACTTCGTTGAACCTGTAGATTATTCGCCGATTGCTGCTGTTGAGACTTTTGGATTACTTGTTGCGAACTACCTTGTAACAATTGCGCCGACGTAGTTTGCAACTGTATTTGCTGTTTAAGCACATTCGAATTTTGCGATGATTTGGAGACGTTTGGCACACTGTTGCTCTTGCAGACATTACTCATCGTAGTTTGTAGTTTGGCGGTTTGTACTGTGGCCATTGTCTGAGATTTTTGCAGCCCAGTTACCGTTGATTGAGATCTGACTGCTTGTTGGCATGCCATAAAATGTTGCCCAGGTGGTGGATATTTTTGTATACCGGTTACAAGGTTACTAGATTTCGAGACATTATTTATTTGTTGTGTGCTTGATTGTAATTGCTGCCTGCCTACGGTTAGAGATATCTTATGAGGCATCTGCAACTTTTGCTGTTGCGTTTTGAGATTTGGAAGATGATTGCCACTCAACAATGGAACTTTTTGATTGTTGCAGACAGGTTGGAGAGTTGTTTTTTGAATATTCGTTGCGCCGACAGGCTGCGTCGTCTTCTGTGTCGGATTGCCTAGCTGAATTTTCTGCGGATTTGCGTTGTTCGCTGTTGCTTGATTGTTTATAAACTGACCAGGTAACATTCGTGTTTTTTGCGCACCTTGTGATCTAGATAAGGAATTATTACGTTGTGCAACTATAGTAGATGGGTTAGTGATCACATTTGTCACGGTCTTGATTTTTTGCGCCGATTGACTAGCTGAGATGATACTGCTTGGCAATGATTTCGTGTAAAATCTTTGTAGATCCTTCACCGCTGTAGTAGAAGTACCCGTGGAGTATACTGGTTGACATTTGTGATGTAATGTAGTCTGTACATTACTTGCCACCGTTACTTGTTGCTTACAATGGATAAGGTCAGCGGTCGTAACTTGATTCTTCGATTGATATATTGGCTGACTGCTTTGTACCGTGATCATAGTTGTTTGCCAAGGACAGAGAACGCCGCCACTATTGGGGGATGGCGAGGACGTCGAGTTAGTCGATGTTTGAGAAGAAATGTTGACCGTCACCGGGACAAGCTGCGCCTGATCAGTGGACGATGGCGATAATTTCTGCGAGATGACGCGCGATGTCAATATCTCCGTGGTGTTGGTTTGTGAACCGGTAATAATTTTTTGCACCTGTTCCCTGGCGCCTTTAGCGACTGGATAAGTCACCACAGGCTTGACACTTGCGAGAGTAGACGCAGTAGTAGCCGTCGCAATCTGTTGCTCATGGTTGCTTGTCGCCTCCAAAGACTGCAACAGCTGCGACTTGCCACTATTAGCAGCCGCAATGGCGTCATCGCCGCTCGTGATCACCATGGCGTTCCCTGTCGTGGTGATAGTCGTTGCTGTGCCGGTGGCGACTGCAACGGGCTCCTGGGATCGCCATATCTCCTGAGCGAACAGTAACGTCGGTGGCGGTTGTTCTTCACTCCTGTCGTTGTCCTTTGTCGTGTTCTCCACCACCGGCGCAGCTGCAGCCTCTACATCTAGTTTTAGAACAAAACTCATGGTGGTTTCATTAGCTTGACCATATTCCTTCTCCATTTTCGCAGACGTAGACTTCGTCGTTCCAGTCGAAACGACAGTTTGCTCCGCTTCGTCATCATTGTTATCTGTGGCTGGTGTGTTCTCATTGATGCGACCGTCACCGCCGATCAACGAAGATGCTGGGGGAGGTGGGCCAGGCCCTGGGGATAATTGCTCCCCACTGCCAGCTGTTCCACCCCCCGATAACTTGATTACCGATGGGGTCGACGTTTTGGTAGCCTTATGAGAGCACGTCAAGTGGAAACTCGCAAGCGAGTTTAGCGACCGGTCCAAGGACTGTTGGCTATCGTCCTCGCCCGGCTTCACCAAGTCTAGTTCTCGATTTGGCTATTTGAGGACTGTGGACCATAGGCTGCAAGAGGAAAAAAATCAAAATTATTATTACAAAAGTCGACATGAGATGTTTTATCAAATAACAATGTAATTTTATTTTTCTGTATCTCGCTTGTGTCATTGCAAAACTAATATCAGAGGAATTAAACTCTGTTAAATTAGATTACAACGCAGATATATTTCATTTAAGTAAAGGAGCCTATCGATCCGCTAATTTCTATAATCCAAAATGCATTTACAAGGAACATTTCTTTGTCAATAAAAGGCAATTTAAACAAATGATTTTAATTTATCGAATGATTCGTGCATACTTAAGATTAATTGAAAACTGAAACGCAAATTACAATTTGTGACGTATTGCTAAGAATTCTTTAGCTTTAACGAGATCTAACGCGATCATGATAAGGCATCGAAGTCCTTTCTCTCCCCTTTCCCCCGGAAGTTTCTCAGTTGGAAAACCGATGGTCAAACAAGGAATAGCCAGTTTCAAGAACATTCGACGGGTAATGTGGGAGTTGTCTCGAAGTCGATACGAGAGCACCGAGAAAGACGGAAGTGCGCTTGCGAGAGATTTCTGCGGAGCGCAGATTCCGGACAACTTTCTCGACAAGTACGCGACGTTGGCTGTTCGGTCATTGATCACTATTCGCGCGCGTATCTACGTTACTCCTATCTATCCATATTAGCACGCGCGCGATAGAAATGCAAGGCTGTTTTACTTAATTCGATAAAGAAACGTGAGAATTTTTATGAGCACTGAACTACTGGAATGGCAACGAACGAGAATCTTTGCGATCCACATTATTTCTCGTAAATGAGCAAAGATCAAGTATTTTATTTAATTTGCACATTTATAAATCAGAGAATTTTTTAAAGAAGTAAAGACGCCAAAATGAGATTGAATCTTGATGCTTAATAATAGGATTGGGTATTAATTAGTTAAAACGTTAAAAGTTAAAAAAAAAGTTAATAACTTTTAACTCAACTTAATTAATTTTAAATGCATTAATTTTTAACTTAATTTAGTTAGTCCTAAACTTTATTTATTAACTTTTTTTAAATTAAAAATATTTCTATCTCTTAATGCTAATATTTTTTTTCTATAAAATCTTAAACATTAGAGGATTAATTAAAAAAAAATGCAATACAATGATTTTATGATTAGAGACTTTATAATAAGAGTCACTATACAGTAGCCAGTTTTTATTGACTCGCTAGGTTTTATCAATTTTCGCTTATATTTGAATCACATTAATTTTAGGTGTCATAAATATTATATTTCAGCAATATATAAATATAAAATGAACCTTAGATGAAGAATTGTTGTAAAAGCAGTGCTGCACATCCACCCATTTTCTAAATTTTTACGTATATTTTTTGTAATAAATATCTAGATGTAGTCGTAAGCATGCGTTGTTTCGGAAGTTAAAGATTTAAAAAAAGAGAGATAATGCAAATAATATATACCTTTCTCTCTCGCAAAATTTTGATAAAAAATGGTCTTATGGTGTGACTCTTATTATATTGTATATAAGTAACTTACACATGAATAAAAAAATTAAACTTAAAATTAACTAATAATCTATATTGTAAGTGTCATTTAAAATAATATCATTTTAAGAAAAATTGGGACATTCTTCTCTCAAAAATAATTTTTTTCAAAATTAACCTTTTTTTTAAACTTAAGCTATAATTCAATTTTAATCTTTTATTAAGTTAATATTTTATTCCTTCAACTAAATTTGAACTTTTAATTAAATTTTATTAATTTTATAAGCTATTAACTTAATTTAATTTAAAAAATACATTAATTTACCAATCCTGCTTAATAATATTTCTAACAATAAATTTTTATTATTTGATGAAGTTTATAAAAATTCCGAAAATATTGTTTGCCGGCGACAATAGTGCTTAGTTAATCTTGCGATAAGTTATCGCAAAATATTACATTGGGGAAAAAACTTGTTAACCTGACTAAATTAGTTTGTCTTATTTCTTTTGTTGGAGAACGCATTAAGTCAAATATAATACAAAGAAATAGAACAAATTAAACTAAAAGAGAAATAAAAACTAATTTAATAAAATTGATAGTTTTTTGTTTTCAATACATAAAATCCAGCCCGACATAAAATTGCAAAAAGTTCAAGATTATGTCTTTCTCTCTCTCTCTTCTTTTCCGAGTTCAATCGTTTCATCGTAAATTTAGGAAGATATTGCAAATATAATTATCGCTAACATCCCATTCGAAATCGAAGTTGTCGGAATTTTCTGCGATAATACATTGTTAGAACATCGTGAGTATATTCGCGGCCTTATGCAAAAGAATGAAGACGAGCGACACGTGCGTGCTATCGCCAAAGATAACGGATTACAACGAATTTAGCGGAGCGTACTATTTACTCAGTTAATTATCATGCACGTTTATGTTTGACACGACTATGTGACACTCGTCTGCCGTTTGCGATCGCCTCCAGCGGGAGACACGATCTATTCTTCATTGCCACGACTGTGTAACATCAAATATTGAATCAGGCGAGTCAAACGAGAAGTCATGAATGAGACTATTGGAAAAAATTCATTTATATTCAGAATCGAACGCTACATTCGCCCATTGACGATTCTCCACATTCGGATGTACAAACTCGCGGTGTACAAAACACAATTCTCAAGCAGTCCGATGGCGAAAGCCTACGAAGCATCTACATGGCCTTCAACGATAATAATTCCTTGCTGGAATCGAAGCGACCAAGCGAGCGTCAGTTAACCGAGGTTGTGCGATGCGGCGAGGCGGCGTTTAATTTTAAACGGCATCCGCGAAATGAATCACCACGGTATTATTCCAAATGGCCGCGAAATCGCGCGGACATCTCGTCGCAATTCCGCAACTGCGACCCGTGACGACGGGAAGAGACATAGGATGCGTTCCACTTGACGCTCGCGATGCTCAGGAAATCATTTTATCCTTGTTGTTTATCAAATGTTAAACAAGGACGAATAATACTCGCAAGCATTGTGAGCGCCAAATGGAAGACACCTTTAATGTAAAGTATCAGGTATCAGTATAATATTGTACGTGACAACTAGAATATAGAATAACTGAGAGAAATGTTTTGTATATGTGCACTGAGAAAAAAATAGCCTAAATTTAAATAAATATTTATTTGAATACTGCCAACTAAACATTTACTTACAATAAATAAATATTTAATAAGAAGTGATTGTTAAATCAAATTAATGTTTTTTGTAAAAAAAAAAATGAAGATATTTTTATATTTAATAAATATTTATTGAAATTTAGGATATAATTTTTTTCTCAATGTGAATTACAAAAACTTTTTTCTTTTTAATTTAAAATTCTTGTTATTCTAATCAAATTTTAATTGGAACAACAAAAAATTTAAATTAAAAAGTAAGAAAATTTTTGTTATTATACATATCATAAGAAACATTTCTCTCAGTGTAATTTGGGTCCAATTTATAATTAATGGTAAATTCTTAATAACGAATTTATATTAGCTTAAAATTTGGGGTCCGATTTCTGGTTGGCCAAACATCATCATTACTTTGAACGACTGCTGCATCCAGTTACAGTTGATATTCTTACATCATGGAAGGAGACAGCGGCCTGCGCAATATAAGTAATATCCGACTAAATATAATGTCTGGACTGCGCGGCGTTAATCCTAAGCATTTGTACTTGTCAGTTATATTCATGGCACGTAGAATATTCCGGAGCCATGCCGGTGGTCCTTCCAAATCTTGTTGGTTTCGCGACGCATACGAGACTCGCCTTTTCTTCCCAAAACTCAATCGTAGTGTTCGTCGACAATCTCTGGTTCTCGATGCGTTAGATATTAAACCGCGACGTTTCCGCTTGTTATATGAATTCGATGGCGAGTCTTTTAACGTTTCAGTCACGAAGCAGAAAATGTTGATTCGTCAGTCATCGTGAAAGGTTAAAAAATTGAAATGTGAACGTCGGCTATTATCGACAGTGATGCCAACGATCGATAGCCATAGATCACTGCGATAGAATCGAGAAGTTCGCAACGAGTATACTGTTAAATTCATAATGTTATTAATTTGAATTATTTTTAACCATATCTACAGGTCGCCACTGCTCGATCGCTAATTTAATTAAAACAATGGAGTTGATCAATTTAATTTAAGAAAAGGTATTGAATTTGACTCAAATTTAATTTATTATTTACTAAATGCATACGTTAATATGGATAAAGCAATGTTTATTTTGAAACTAATTACAGAAATGGATTAATTTACATTTTAACATCTATGAAAGTTAAAAATAACAAAATGCTATTCAAAGGATTGAATTGCCATTGCTCCTTTGATATATCTAACAGTAAATGCAGACTCGCATAAATCTGCCGTCGATATTCCGAAGAAGACACGCGAGGAGGGAATTAGAAAGTCTCGCGATTTTCAGCGTATCTTGCGGGCGAACGCGTGAGAGATTGCATCTGGGTGGACCTTAAAGAGCCCCGATTTTGCGAGAACGGCGAACCTTTTCTCTTTCTCGTGACCGACTTTGGACGTATTGTTCGTTCTCGTCATGAGCAAGAGAGAGCCGCCGTTCCGCGGCGAACAACAATCGTAATGCCTCAAAATCGCGCGCTCGCGATAGCGAGGGAAAGTATCGGACTGTATTTAAAATAAAACATTGATCCAAGTATCTGGCTGCGAGCATTTCTTGCAAGGACAGCAACGTGCGGATAAAAATTACTAGCATAAAAAAGCTATTAAAGCTAGCATTGGAGATTATCCTCACAAAGAATAACAAGATAACAAGATAAACAATTACTTGATACTATCTTATCGCATTCTTATGCAATATAAAAAAAACAACATTAAGATTAAATCGATAATTCCTATTCTCCTTTCTCGAATTAAATAAGATTAGTTTCAATGTGTACATCATTTATATTCGTACACATTTAAATAAAAACTAAATATTGTAAATTATAAACTAAATTTGAGATAAATTAAATATATTTTCTAGAATTACATTGTTTCCAATGGTACATTGTCTTCAATGGTATATTAAATAGAACAGTGGCGACTTACAGAAATGATTAAAATTAACTAAACTAACTAAATAACTACAATTGGATATAATTTGATATTATGAATTTAATAATGTTTACCCGATGTTTATAACTCACGCTATAATATTTTACACAAACTCGACGTCCAAGATTATTTTATTCTAGACTTAAGAATTTTCATTTAAAAAATAAAATATTTCTTTATTAACGAGTAAGTACGATTATTTCTATGTCGATTCTACTTTACGATAAATCGATAAGCACTTAATAGCATTAAATCGGGAAATTCTTTTTGTGAAAATTGTAAATTAGAGATTAGAATCAACTAGAACAAAATAGATTAAAATTAAAATAATTTGATTAGTCAAATTCTAATCTTCAATTCACAGTCCTCCTTACTCTCTAATAGTTTAATGTAGACTTTAATATCTACTATATCTGTATCCTTGGAATATTAATTACTTTATATAATATAGCAGAAAACATCAATAAATATATAAATGAAATGTATTAATTATACCTAGTAGTTACAGATAATTATATCTTTTTTCAAAATTTCGTAATGAACCTTCGAAAATAGAGTTTTTGCAATACCGTGTATTCTGGATATACGGTATTGCAAAAATTCCTTAATATTAACTTCGGTATTCCATTTAAAGAACTAATTATTTTAAAAATCGCATTAAATTTTTACGAAATGCTGTGTAACGTAATTTAATAGTAATGGAACATAATTTGAACAGAAGAATAATTTTAACATAATTTTACAGAAGAAGCGATAATAAAATAATCAACTTTTAAAAATTGAATACTGAAGCTATTAAAAAAAAAAATTGCATCAATAATGACACTTTTAACATTGTTGCACTTTTAAGAGTGCGAGAATTAATATCGAGCTTCGAAAGTTTCGATCGCGCCCTCAGACTTTAGTGGCTAATCTTTCAAGACACCACGCAAGGAGGAATCGATCCTTGTAGTTAACTTCAAGTGCTCCACTCAACGGCGTTGTCGCGCGCGCGGAATTAACGAGTGGCGAAGTGCAGCCAAGTGTAGCGCGTCGCTGCACTTCACAGCGGCAACGGTGGCGTCTCGTCTCGTCTCGTTGTTGGCAGCAATGGGATCCGCGGCGACCTACTTGGCGTACCTCGACCCCCTCGCGCATCGATTCGAACCAAAATTATTTCCGACCGATTATTGTTCAACCACCAACCCCTGCCGGTGGATGCCTCTCCTCGAGCGCGTTTCCGAAATAGAAAACGGAGGTATTTTTAAATTAGACTGTGGTGGAAATTAACATCTTGACAATATAGACTTCCTTCTCGCTAAAGAATTTTCGAAGAAAAATCAATTCCCTATTTTATCTTAGATTAAATTAGATTGTCTTCTAATCTGCAATTTCTATTCAAATTGTGCGAAATGTTATCTCCAGAATACGAAAGATCAAAACGGATTGACCATTGATGGACGTTACACACACAGAAAAATATATATTGTATTTCATATATTCACAAATCTGTCATAAATTCATTACAAGTATCAAAGAGTGACTTCAAAAATCGTCCGTTGTTTAGGTCTTTGATTTTGGAATTGATTGATTATTGTGCCAAATGATACAAAGATATTACAAGATATTAAACAAAGATATTAATTACAAAGAAATTTCAGATTGAAGTGTGACAATTGTTATCATAGCTGGAGGAAGGGGGGGTACATATTATATCATGTCTATACGAAAATCCATTTTCTTTTACATTCAGCTCTAATAAAAATTGTCAAACAACTTCAAACTTCTATGTAATTAATGTTTTAATATAAGATAAAATTTGGCACACAGTTCAGTCCAAAAATTGAGGGCCCAAAAAAACTCCTTTTTTAGGGTCATTCTTTATTTACAAATATTTTGAATCTGATAAGTTTAATATATATATTTCAATTAAGATTCAACTAAAATTAAAAAAAAAATAAATTCTTGAATACATAATAATGTCTTTTTTAAATTTGTAATAAATATGTTTCAAGAATATTATCAAGAAAATATTCTTTGTTAAAAATACCATTACTTTAAAATGAAGAAAATTAATTACTGTTCTTAACAATAGAATCGCATTTTCTGTATGCGAACTTCGTGAATATCGATAGGAAAAATTGAACTCTTTTGCGAATGCGTCGATATCTTAGTGAGGCACTGTAAGTACTGTATTTCTGCAACGTAAATTTCTTTAGGCGCGGCAAATGACAGCGCGAAGGAGCGCCTATTACGCATTTATCTGTTGGAAACAATGACCTCATCGTGTCGAGCGTTACTATGAATTATTTACGATCACGCGTGGAAAACTTCTTTGTTTCCGAGTTACTGTACAATATACATGTAGATTTAAGTATTACACCGATGTGCACTTAAAGAGACATAAAACTATCCTCCTTTCGATCTCGTAATAAAAAAAAAATAATTTTAATGTTTTCATTAAGTGATGAGAAGATTGTAAACCTCGATTTCATCGAAAAAGAAACTGTGAAAAAATTCCTGGATTACAGAGATCGACAATCGATTAAAATTTTGTTGACATAACGCAATTATGTTACATCAAATATATGAAAATGATGAACTAGAATCGTATAGTGATAATCGTTGCAATGCATTTTGATTTTCATCGATAATTACGAGATAGCCACTTCGTGATTGATGGATATTTCTACCAATATAGATTAACTTTATAATCTCGATTTAATTTATTCTTCGTCTTTTTCTCTAATTCTTAAAATTAGAAAAAGATGCAGAACTAATTGAACCAAGATTCATGTTGATGTACATTGTTGGAAATAGACATAAGAATGACGAATCATGTAAAAGTTTCGTTGCGAGTAATTCCGCCGATTAAAGTTAATCGGAGTTCGGTCGAGGTCGTCTTGAGAACTTAAATGGATCGCATTTATACGTGCTTATACGTGCTCGAGGCGAAATCTGTAAAGTTAGCGCATTCTATTTTAATATAAAAAAAAATAATGACAGTTCCAGTAATAGTTTCCAGCAATTGTCATAGTTCTATAGTTTCTTATCAAAATAAAAAAAATTTTACGTTTTTATACTAAAAAATTAAAATTAGCACGTCACATTTCCAATTTCGATTTTTTTTTTCTAAATAATGCACAAATTTTTTATTTTCATAAAAAAAAACTATGAAACTATGAAAAGTGCTACTAGAACTGTCATCGTTTTTCTTTATATTAATAGACTGTTGTACCAATCTGTTTACAGATCCACATAAATTTAGGTTACGAACGCCATTCTATTAATATATAAAAAAAAAATAAATAAATAAATAAATAATGACAGTTCCAATAACATTTTTCATAGTTCTACAGTTCCTTATAAAAATAAAAAAGTATAGCATCTTTCATATCAAAAAACCAAAATTAACAATCCCATGTTTTCAATTTTGTAACATAAAAAATATGGAACCTTTTTTTATTTTTATAAGGACCTATAGAGCTATGAAAAATACTGCTGGATTTATCGTTATTTAAAATATTTTTCTCTGTCAATACAATGTCGTGTGCTAACTTCACAGATCCCCGCGGCGCTATCAATTGCTCGCATTACTCGCTCGCCCGTCGTTTACAAGCCGCTGCCGTTTACAACGAACGGATCGCGCATGACGCTTCCGCTGACCCCTTCGGGGTCTGCTCTCCCGACGGTCGACGTTACAGGAAAACGATGTTGCTCTCGCGCGCGTGCGCGACTCCGCGGCGCGCATTCCGTCGCCGTGTTAGCCAGCCTGAGCTTGACTGCCGCGCAAACGTCACGGATGCAGGACCGGACTTGATACAGCCAACTTATCTCATCATCGCGAATCACTTAGGAAGGCATTCGTAATACGATCTTACATTTAAGGTTGTCTCGAGTACGATCGCGAGACGCTGTATGATCGTTTCATATATTGGCTGGATGGAGTCTTAAGATCACACCTAAGATCAAACTCCAATCGATCATAGATATAAGATCTGTCTGTAACTAATTCTTAATTCTCACTTAATTCTCCGGAGTTTAATTAAAATTTCTAAAACCGTTACTGATACCAGATCTGTAAGATCCATTCATTAATTAAAAGACGCTAATTAATTTGAAAGAATCAAAATGACGTATCTTTTATAAAAAGAGTTGAATACTAAATATACTTTATTAAAAATAATCTAAATTTGCAGATGCACATAAAGAAAATTAAATTTTTTTGATAAAATAATTTATAAATGAGCTTGAGTCTATTTATTAGACCCACCGTCAGTTCCGAAGTTTTTAAACTCTTAAATCGAGATACTTCTAAGAGTCAACAAAAATCTTGCGACGCAAATACGCTTACGGATGAAAATGGAGAGTAAATCTGTTATTAAACATCGAAACGTTACTGTCTAAGACATTCTGTATTCCGATTCTTTTCAATCGAATAGCATCATTACTCTCTAAACCTTTTAGAGTGAATCTCATTCTAAAGAATGAAATCTTAAAAATTGAGCCACTTTTTTCAAGACCGGTTCAATTTTCACTCTTTAGAGTGAGATTTCATTCAAAAAATATAGAGTAGAACTTTTATAGAAAAAATAAATATAAAATATAGTGATTTTTTTTAAGAAATCGAATGAAGCAAACGTTAAGTCAAGTCTCATCCTGGGGGTATACGGATGTTCGAATCCGTTCCTGTGTTCACAGCATGGATGATGGCATAAGAAGGGGAGAAGAGGGAGTGTAGCGGGAGGAGAGAGCGAGAGGAGAGGCCACTTAATGGCGAATACGCATATACATGTAAATCGCGTGTCAGCCTAGGCCATCTAATGATTCCAGCATTATCCACAGGCAACCGCAGGCAATATAAATCGAATGACAGCCCCACGCTGCCATGGCGAAGAGTCATTAAAGATGCAGCACTAGAGCACTCGGATGGAAAATGGACTACTACTCGCAAAACAGAATATCCGGTTACGCCGGACACAGATACTTTCTCGAAACGTAAACTTTTCGTATTTACTTGAAAGCATCCAACGTTTATCCGCGAACCGAGATGAACTTAGTGCCTATCCCAGCTTACAAGATTTACAGAATTTAGAATCAAGAAGCTTTTAATAATCCCCGTCAAGATTCTCGCGCTATCCGCAACCAACTTCACGTCTTATTCTTCATTCAGATTCAAATGGACTTGAGTACAACTTTATTAATTACAAATGTACTTGTAATATTAAAATTCTTTATCCTGCCAGAATCATTCCTGGTAATTTTTACCAGGAATGTTTTTTTTTCCAAAATCTAGAAAGCGCAAAGGACAGCGTCTGGAAAAATTTCTAACAAGAGAGACTCCAGGATCCCTCGAAAGTTGATAGGTATGGTTTTTTTTTATTTTTTTTTTTTTTAAGCAGCTTGCGGTGGCCGGAAAATATCGATTGCGCGGATACGCGCGGTTAGATACGCGTCATCTAGACACTTTCGGGTATATTCTCCACCCTCCCACCCCCTCCGGCCGAATGCACCTATGACTAGTTCCACGCCGTTGAATAAACGTTCCGTTTCTCGGTCGCTCTCACTTCTTCCCTGCCGCCTTCCCCTCCGTCCCCACCTCCCTCGACCCCCTACGTCCTCATCTTTCCTTCGCCCCCACCTCCGCGGTTCTCCACCTTTCTCGTAGCACGCGCATGGGTATGCAACGGTGTGCAGTGAGCCGTACACAAAGGCCTGATTGCCGGACACCCGGTGAAATATGCCAGTCCCCGCCAATAACCGGTATCTCGCTACCCTCTCTTCACTTTTACGCTGTCTTCACTGCGGGTTCACGGAACGACGCCGGGGTGGAGGAAGGAGATGGAGAACGGGGGAGGGAGAGGGAGAAGGGGGACGAAACACCGATGGAAGTATATCGAGATACAAGAGACAATGTGACGCGAGCTGGATACTGATGCTACCATAGGAAGGATGAAGAAAAAGAGATACAGAAAAAGAGAGGGAAAGAAGAGAACCCGTACTTGTTAAAATTAGTTTTATTCAACACTTTGGGATGGCCACAGTTGCGCATTGGAACGAATAAGCGGCAATAATCGCATGGAATGGGCAGAATAAATAAAAAGAGAAGAAAAAGAAATGTAATTGGAATATATAATTAAAATTTTTAGGAAACATGGAATTGTCGAAAACAACGTTGAATTATATAAATATATAATTCATTGTTTTACTTGAAGATTTTTACAATTCATTGTGAGAATTTAAATCATACATTTGTATACAATATAATGTGTAGTTTCTTATTCAATAAAATAAAATTTAAATATATAAGTTTGAGACAGAGAAGAGAGAGAGAGAGAGAGAGAGAGAGAGAGAGAGAGAGAGAGAGAAGTATTCTCGGACACGCTTGTTCCGCTTGTTCGCATGAGGTTGTTTTCATGATATAGTTGTGCGGATAGTTCGATCGAAGATAAGCGGAGTGTAGGAGGTAAAGCTAGGTGAGACTCCTAGGACAGCAACACGATACTGAGAGGTACCAACATTACCGCGCGAAAATCACGCTTAATGCTCGCTCCATATATTCATGTTATTCTGCAAATAAAAGCTCTTCTGCGACGTAGCTAAGGTAACTAAAATAAGAAATCCAGGTAGATGTTACTGAGGAACAAAATACGAATTTCTTGCTTAATTACGTTACTGGAGAGGTAATCTTAAATCCATTTTTTATTTAGATTAGTTGAATTCTAATCTCCAATCCGTAATTAATCTTCAATGTACACCGAGAGAAATGTTTCGTATGATACATCGTACGTATGATTTACAAAGACTTTCTTACTTTTATTACTCTAGAGAACAGAATTTCTAAATTAAAAAATAAGAATATTTTTATAAGTTAAAAATTTCGTTCTAATCAAAATTTGATTATTCTGACAAAACGTCTAAAATAAAAAGAAAGTTTTTGTAAGTCACATACAAAACATTTCTCTCAGTCCAGAACGTCAACGTCAACGTAATTTCAAGCTCGAGGTGCTGCGACAGTCGGCGATGCATTTCGATGTTCAGCATAGACTTGAGTGGCACTCAAGCCGCGAGTAGAACGTACATATTCGCCGCGGCTTGTCCGTTCTTTCAAGAATGTGCAACGCCGAACGGAGAGCAGCATTCCCGCAGGTTCGCCGTTGCAGTCCTCGCGCGACATTGCTCGCGTGACAACGGCTAGAGAGAATCGTGATTCTGTTCCCTGGCAAAGTAAATAACGCGCGGCTCATCTGCACGGCGCGGTGCGGCGCGGCGTCGCGTCGCGTCGCGTCGCGTCGCGTCACGTCACGTCGTTGCGCCACTGCGCCCGCTGGCGCTTTCGCAATCCCCTTTTCGTACTTTCGCGACGGTCGATATGCAACGAAACGGCGACGCATATCGCGCTCGTTCGCGCGACCGCTGGAAGATGGCCGCGTTCCTCGGCGTGCGCATAGACGTCGCAACGCCTATAATATCTCTCGTATCATGGTTAAGCAAGATTTCTACCTCTGTGTCGATTCGTCGTCCCTTTAATCCAATTCTCCTTTTCTCACGCGACGAAAAAAAATTGTACACTCTGTATACATTAAATAAAATAAGTAGGTGTTACGCGATAAGCTAATCGTCCATTTAGTTAATACTTGGATAACTTCAACCTAACCGATTAGCTTACTCGCCAATTAACTTGTCAAGTAACAGCTGTGCTATCTTGTTAACGATGGATAGAATTATGAACTTTTTTGTTGTTCGATACATGGAAAGTTTCATATTGAATAAATTATGTAGAAGTTTTGCTATAATGTTAGCAATTCCGACACATTTTTATCATCGATGTAGATTTTTATCAATTTAAAACTTTAATCTGTGTTTAATTTACTCTTCATCCTTTTTTTTCAATTTTTACTAAAAGAAGATAAAAAGTCTGTCAAATAGAGACTAAAATTAATATACAGGTAGAAATAAACATCGATCGTTAAATTAATTGCAGATTAAATTAATTATGCGAGCAAAGTCGATCTTAATTCCTATAAAACCAAAAGAAATTTTAATAACCAAAGGAAAGTGAAATTTTCCGATTTAAATCTCTCTTTCATTACTGATATCGGATATATATTTATGATTTTTTCAAAATCATCCATTAATTTCAATAAACAAGCGACAATCTTTTTAATGAGATTTATCTCGCTGCTATGAATATGTAAATTATTTATTTAATAAAATATTTATATTTAATAAAAAAAATATGAATGTGTACTCAGAGCTACAAACGAACTTCATTGCTATTAGTTGTAATCAATTTCTAAAAGACAAAAAAACAAGATGGACTTTCAAGCATCGTCAAACCGAAGTGATCATCAATGTCGATTGTGATAATGATTAGCAACTACATTAATCTATCATGATATATTATATTCGATGAAGGATGTTGCATCGTCGACGAACGCCTCCTCTTCCAGTCGACGACCGACGTAGCACGATTTCGCATCGCGGTTTCACAGATTAATCAGTTAGGAATGCGAACATGCGGCGAGGAAGGACCGGAGGCTGCAAAAGCGATCAGGGATGAGTAGACCGAGATCGGACAGTCTGAAGACCATTTTAGATAATCTTTAACTCGCTCTGAAAATTCTACATATGATTTGGCATATACACTGTTAAATATAAAATGTTAATTTTAAACTAAAATTTAAAATTAACATAAAAATTTTGCATGTCTCTAGAAAGCCCGCTATACGTCTTTAAATTAAAATTAATATTTTTAATACTATATTTTGTCATTATTTTATAATTAGAATTTTGTAAATATTAGTCGCAACAACAAAGTGTTGACGCTTCATGTTTCTCTCTTATATCGTGATTGATTTATTCATCAGAATCTTATCATTTTATATATTATATTTGAATCAGTCATTTGAGAAATATCATAAGTAAAAAAATCTAACTTTTGGGAAAAGACTGAAAAAGCTTTTTAATTTTTACAACTGTAATATTAAAAAGTCAGTTTTTCAAAAGCTAGATTTTTTAACTATAAAATTATAAAATTCACACAAAAATATTATTAGACATCAAGACCCACTTTGACCAAGTATAGCCTTTTTCGCTTTTTTATGTTGAATATACATTTTTGCTTAATATTTTCAGATTCTTATGAAGTTTCAAAATGACTAACATTGCAAACATCATCTATAAAATTAAAACGACATCAAGGTGGATGAAAAGTCAAGCTTTGATAAAAATCGGCGTTTAAATGGATGATGGGAAACTCTAGATGGATGATTGGAAAACCGACATTTGTTCAATATCGCGCGAGCAAATCGCGGTACGTTAAACGTGGGTGTCCCAGAAGAACGGAGGGAACGACGTGAAAGACGACGACCCGACATTGTGCGCCTCCGCTATTACATCCAAGGTTACCCCGACGAGTCGTAAACTCTCCTCTCGTACCTCGACGTTCTCTCGCGTGTGCATCAGCTCCCTGTTCCGCTTATCCGCGACGTGGGACTATATTTCAAACGCGTCTCGATAATGTACAAATTGACTCGGCGTCGACACTTGGTCATTAACGCTATCCAGTAAAATATAAACAACAGTACCCCTATTTTGTAACTCTTAATGATAGCGTCGATGTCGTTATGTTGTCATTGCGCAAGTAGAAAAGCTGTACAATATAATGATACCAGCACGTAAGAATTATACACGGAAAAAAACAATCATGATTGAATTAACAAAGATGTGTTTGATTGTGCAAATTTTGATGGAAGAACTTTTCTTGTATTCTGTACGAGCGTCCTAAGCCACCGAGGTCTTGGTAATTCTTCGCAATAATCGGTACACAATAAGGAAACAACGTCTTTCTTTCTGGCGACATAATATAAATAATATTAAGAATCTTTATTTTGGATCACATATGTGAGAAATACAATCAGTACTAGAAAAATGCTTATTACGGTCGAAGCTGGATCTTCATTGCTTTACCATATTGTAGTCTTTTTAGAACTACGCACCGAATTGTTTTTCCGGACTATAAACGCAATTAAAACTACTCTAGTAATCGCGAATTAAATTGACAAGCAATTTAATAATTTGATGTTATCATCAAGCATCATATTATAAAGATATTAATATATTGAAACTGTTAATAAATAAATTTATTTCCCCTAGAAAAACAATTCGGCGCACAAAAAAATACATATATATGGTATATATGCAAGTACGTATAGTATATATTAGTAATTCAAGATTGAATTATTTAAAGTAATGAAGATCCAGCATCAACCGTAATAGACATTTGTCTAGTATTGATTGTGTTTCTCACATATGCAGTCCAAAATAAAAATTCTTAATATTGTTTTCTTGTAATCAAATATTTTATTATTATTATGACGAATGAAAAAAGAGTATGATTAGATTTTAATATGACATGTATGGTTAAAGGACTAGAGCTAAACAGAATTTCTGATTATCACAATTAAATAATTTAGTATTCTAAAAGTTGTTATTTTCATCAGAATTTATGCAATCTTTGTCAGATTATTTTAACCAAAAAATTATTCATCATAAAAAATGATTCATATTTTGTAAAACAGTTTAATTGTTATACGTATTTCAGGCTGATTCAATCAACTTTTTTTCTAGTGTAAAATATAGGACTATATCGTTGAAGTCACAATTGCGACGTGCGAACAATTGAGCATAATAATTAGCGCGTCCGCTTTCCGAATGTTCCGAATGTCGAAGCGTAATTCCGAGGCAGTTAAGATTATCAGCGCGTCGGAAAACAGAACGGAAACTTTTATTTACGCAATCGCGAAGCGTGCACTTTTTCGTCATTTCTCAGATAAAAAGAGAGATGGACGGAGACGGAAAGGGAACTAAAACTAGAGATAGAGTCCGCGCGCGGAACAACTTCCGTCGACGAGAAACTTGCTGAAAGAAAACACGCAACATTTATTTTTCCCGCCCTTGGACACATAATGCGTGTACGCTCATATACATCTGCACGCGTGTCCATCGCGTTGCACATTTCTTCGTTATGCATGCGATAAACATGTTCCTTACGTGTGTGCTGAAAAAAAATGCTGAAAAAAATGTGATAAATCTTAATATAAATTTTAATAAGTATATGTTTATAAATAGTACTACAGATTTTTAAGAGATTGGATATCATTTAGACAACTTCTGATTGATCTGCCATATTTTTCAAGACGCTTAAGATAGAATGAGATGCGTGGGTGTCTCATCCTAGCCTATGCATAATCTATCTCATTCTATCTTAAGCAAGTCACGAAAAATATAGCGGATCAAACGATGTTCATCTCTTATTTGAAAATCCCTAAATAGTACTCGTAAAATTTATTTACAGTAAATATTTATTTAATAAAAAAAATAAGACTTAAATCACAAATTGATAGTTCTTGTACCAAATAAATATATGTGTTACTACATTTAATAAATATTTAGTTAGTACTAATATTTATTAATGCAAGAATTTATTAACAAATATATATTATTGACAAATATATATTTAATAATTTTTTTTCAGTAGATTATAACATCGATATGATTCGTCAAAACGATCGTGCATCGCAAAAGTAATCTCTCTCTCCCTCTTCTTTTCTTAAATTTAATGGCGACACACATGTAACGCGGTCAGAGTGTTTCGTCTAATGCCGAACACGGCATTAGATGAACAACAGCAATTGGCCTCTACATTTCCGTCAGACATAGTTAAGCTAGTGGCTTAATTTATGAGGCAATTGCGATTGAAGTAATTGCGTCAACTGCAAATAACGCGCTCAATTTTCTGGATATTATAGGACTCGAATCTCTAATTTGAATTGTGTAAGAGAAAAGTGCGACACTTCCAAAGCTGATGTTCTTTGACGTGTAATTGATAGATTTATACGAGATAAATTTTAATTTTATTTCTATCGCTCTATCTAGTCTTATTTATATCTCTCTATAATTACTCCTTATTCCTAGCACTCTATAATTACTCCATAGTCCTTTTTCATTAGTCTTTTAAAAGATGACTTTTTTTCATAGAGTGTTGCCTCTCTCTTTCTTTCTTTTCCTTTCCAAGTTTCCTGAATACGCACTTTAATTCACGTTATCACTCGCGTGACAGGAAAATTAAACGTTTCGCATCAAATAAACTCAGTTGACTAATGCCGATTAAACGAATACCGACAAACGAGCTTATAAAACGATAGTAACGCATGTCTATCGTGACAACTTCATCTGTTTTTTTTTCTACTAATAATCGAGAGAGATCCGCTTTGCTCTGCATACCGTGTTTTAAAGCGATCCTCAACCGCGAAGACCACTAGGGGAATTTAAATCACGTGCTAATTGCGTCAAATGTTAATTACTTTTACAGTTAAACTACTTCAACAACACGCAGTAGTCCAAGGGAGAATACATGGGCGAAAACTCCGGTATCTTGATATTTGTTTAACGTTGCAAAAATTTAAGGAAATAATAATCGATACAATTTGTATTAATATTTCTATGTTTTTCGATCCGTATCAATATGTACATTTGTTATTTTCTTTTATTTGATACAATATATGCGCAATCGAATATAATATAAATATGCAAATATATAATGTACATAGTATTTTAATTAAGCAAATATGATACGCTCTTATTTTGATAAAATTTTATTTCTCGTTACTATTGTGATTAAATTAACAAAATTATTTTCAATTAGATTAATATTGTCAACACATCATTTTTCCGTGAATAAGATGTGGTAAGATATCTTCACTATTAATCATATCGTATGTTTACTACAACTTAATTATAAATAAAATTGTCACTTTTTTAGTTAATCGCAGATAAAGAAAAAAAGAGATATTTTTATTCCTTCACAATTAATTGTTACACCAAAATTCTATTTTATGATTAATATTCTAAAATTTTGATTGCAGGAAAAGAATGGAAACGTAAAAAAAAAATTTTTTTTATTCCTCTATAATTAATTATCACATCAAAATTATATTTTAAGATTAATATTCAAAAATTTGAATGAGATTTCAAACTCATCTTCATCGGAAAACTTCGTTTTTCGATTGAATGATGTTGTTGTATATAGCAATCGAATAATATTTTCTAGTATAAAGTTTAAATCTTCAAAAGTCTTTTCCTTCACAGTTATTCTTCAGTTTCTAACGCTCGATAAAAATACTCGGAAGTAGATTTTAAACATGAAGTTTAATTTCTTATATATACCATTCTGTAATGGAGGATCAGATACGTTACGACTGTTATCATCACAGGGTGAATGTACGAGTATTCGTTGAAAACGCTATCGCGGGCATAGCGAATGAGATTATCGTTTTTCGAACTTTTTATTATCGCAACGAGGCCGCAGCGATACCTTCGAACATTATCGATAACACTCAAACGTATGCCATAATAACAAACGTTTATCGGCAAACGAAAGAAACGTTTTTCGAAATGTAAATGATCCGACAAGTAAATAATAGATTTTGTAGAATGCTATATTAAGCTTGACTTTAATAAACAACTTCGCATTTATCGCTGGTTTCTCGAATATTCGAATTGATGTATGAACAAGTTGCATTTTTGGAATTTTTCATGAATTCCTTCAAGTAATAAAAATTCTTAAGTTGGTACTCATCTGGTCATTTTTCAAGATTATCTTTCGCTCCTAATGTGACATACCCAAGATTTCTTTTACTGTGTGCTATGCTATAATGCCTTCTTTATTAATAAAGATACATACTTTTGCTTATATCGTTATATTTCTTGATACATGACATTATAATGGAAAAGAGCATTGTTATATATTCATTTTTATAGTATATTTTTCACTCACTGTGATAGTGATAAAACAATATAAAGTGATTAAAGGATTAAGCTAATTCGACACTGTGATTAATTTATAACTCTTAAAACCGTACTTAAATAAAATGATCTTAAATACAAGAACGAAATACTAGCCTTAAATTCTTATTAGAACAAAATGAAAAATTGTAATTAATCACTAATTAAACCAATCGTTTCGCAATAGCAACTAGTTACTTACTACAAAAAACATCAATTTAGTGATGATAACACAGCCAGGAAAATACAATGTTTACATTATTATAAGTCCATAATCACAAGTTAACCATGACAGAAAAAAACTGGGCCTAACACACACAACTACCGGTGCAAACTGCCGGTTAAAAAATATTGTCGACAGACGCGCGAGATGGGTGGGCGCATCGTAGTTAATTTCGCGTGCCAAAAACAACGCGTGCCGCTCGTTATTCGCATTGTAAGTACAGAATCGTCAGAATTTCATGCGCCGTTAATATTCTCATGACGTCATCCCGCAGAAACGCTATCGAATGGATCCTTACAGCTGAACGGCGCGAATCGATGTATCTGCGCGCTGAGGAAAAACGCTCGCGGCAATTCAAACGCGATTCTCTCCGTCGTATTCCGTAACATGGATTGCCGATAACGCGGCTCTGTTCTGTTTATAGAAGAATTGACTGATATATCACGGTAGGAGATAATGTTTGAACGCAGCTAGCCGCGCTTTCCAGAGTTCCGTCTCTCTTTCCCTCTTCCCAGTCGACGAAACGAGATCATTCGTTAATCTTCGCTCGAGAGTCACGATAACGCCCCGTACAGCTCGCAAGACGTTTAAAGCACCGTGTAATTTTGCCCCGGAAAGATTTATACGATGTATACATATAACAACAACGCGCGAGGCGATGCCGATGCCCAGCGAGATGATATAAATCGATCGCGGTCGCTTCGCAAAAATCGACTAACGTTTGATAAAAATCCTTTACCGTTTAAGATCATAGCATATAAAAAAACGTAAGGCAGTACATTTTTAGATATCAAATAAACCAATCCCCTTAAATAATTTTATTATTTTTAACTTCCATCTGTGTTAAAATATAAATCCATTCTGTACACTCTAAATTTTTGAGAGTGACTTTCACTCTCAAAGAGTGATAGTTGCGCCAGTCCGACAGGAGTGAAATTTTCACTTTCAGACAATGAAGAATCACTCCAAATGGGAGTCAATTTTCAATCTATATGGAGAATGAATAATTTCTCCAAAAAGGGAGAGACTGAAATTTCATTCTGATAAATGTTAAGTTTAGCCTTCCTACATCTAATCTAAAAATTAGGCTTAGACGTGTTGCATAAAACGAATATGGCAGAAACAAGCGTCGTTGTCTCGCGAAGCGAGATATTAATCATTAAAGTTGACCTTTTAAGAAATTCTCTTCTGAAAGAGTGAAGTTCATTCCTTGCCTGGCGCAACTATTTCTTGGAATGAAATTTCACTCTCAAAAAGTTAGAGTGTAATTAATTTCAAAGTAAACATTGTGCACATTAATGCATGCGTATACAATAAACTATTTGAATCAAATACACATAATACACTTTCTCGAGTTAAATTAGTATTGGATAGGACTGGCGACCTATAGAAATGATTAAAAATAACTCAAATTGGATATAATTTAACATTAAATTTAACAGTATAAAGTGTAAACAGAAATCAACCAGTAAAGAATGCAATAATATAAGCGATAGCAAATATGTTGATTTCTTTACTGCTTAAGTTTTTTTGTGTGCCATGGTTCTAACTCTACAATAACTGTAATTACTGTAAATCGTAAAAATGGACCAATCATGGTCGAATGTGAAGAGAATAATCGACTATGGTATTCGTAATCGATTCTTATTTCAAAACCGTCTTAAGACGCTAATGCAGCCCTCTGATTGGTTCATGACATCTCAATATTAAACTTAAGACAGTCTTGAATATAAGAACTGACTATGAATACTGGCCTATAATCAACAATTTTTATGGTTTACGACTATTATAAACATAAGAGCTGTCAACACACTTTCCATAATAGTAGTCATAAAACGTACTGTAGAATTAACCAATTTCAGTTAAGAATTGTCAAACCATTTTCAGCTCTGGTTGTCTTAATTCTTACGATACATCTACTGCTTAAGTTTTTTCTGTAGGCCCTAAGAGCATACAGAAAAACTTAAGCAGTAAGAAGATCAATGTTGAATGCAATACGAACAGTAGAATGAATTTCAAAGACGCGATTAAAGACCGTGTCTTGAAGAAAATACGTGTCTCGAAATAGCTTCGTGATATAGTGTTTTTCGAGGATTGCAAAATTGAACAGCTCAAAAACGACAATCTACTAATCTTTCTTCATGTCGCAGAATTATCGGAATCATTCCAAAATTAATTCGCGAGAATATCGGATATTTTTGCCAAATCAGAGCTACATATATCTAATCAGAGCCATATATATTCCAAATCTTCGTATAAAAACCGAGACTAATCGGTCCCAATAGTCTCTTTAATTAGATCGAACACCAAAATATCAGACGCATCGTATGGACTCTACAGACGTCTCGTTAACTCCGACAAACGACCAATACTTTACGGCGCGTGAAGATAATCGACAGTAACGATCGGCCTGTTCAATGAACAGGCCTCATTCTGTTGCCGCATGACGTCGTGATTTCACACGACATTGTGACCCTGAGGTTTTACGACGAATGATGATCTGCAAAAATTACGAGTTCACTATCTTTCCTTTCAATTACGCAAACAACGGTTGTACTCGATTCTCGACAAATCTAGGATGAACTTTCAGTAGAATTTTCGTCGAAATTTTTGTTCGATCTGTAGTTTTCTTCGAAATAATGAAGCAAAGCTTTTCCTAAGATTTTATAGAATACTTTTGTTATAGAGACGACTAGATGGATTTATCGTTCGCAGATTCTTTTTCACTTTAATTGTTTCTCATTAAATTTTTTTATTACTGCACTAGAACTTCCCTCCTTCCTTTTGTCAAACATATCCTATTTCATTTTGGATGCTTCAGCAAGAGACAAATAACACAGTGTGACATAATGAATAATTTCGTTGTTTAATATTGTCAAATAAGGATGTAATGATTCACTGTGTTACACTGTGTCATCTGTCTCTCGTTGAAAAGCTCTCTAATATAGAAAATGTATACAGAATTGCCACAGAAAATAAATTTAAAAATTTTCTGACTTTTCCAGATTTTCCAAATGGAAATGGAAAATTTTCCATGACCAATATAAAATATGTAAATTTTACATAGAATCAAGGATTGTAAGAAAGCTAGTCTATATTAAAAACAACGCAAAAGAAGTAGTCTAATAAAATTTTAAGTGCAAATTCAAGCCAACAAAACAAATTAATATTGGAAAAATAATGGATTTATAACGAAAAAGAAGTAACAAATAAAAATAGTGAATAAAATATGGATAAATTTTAATTATTTCGTTAAAATAGCTTAAAGTACGCGAATTTTGAACGTATTTGACTAAACGTCAGATATTTAAAAAATTATAACAATTATTTGAAATAGGAACAATTTAAGGGAATTGTAAGCAAATTCAAAATTTCAGACTATTTTATTATTTTCTTTTGACTTTTCCTAGTTTTCCTTGTCCAATTTCAATTTCTCTGACTTTTCCCGGTTTACCAGGTCTAAGACAATCCTGGTATATTAGTTCAATTCTAGTTCTAGTACTAAGACAGTTACAAAAAAACAGACATATTTCGAAAGTTTCAGCTCTATTAACTCATAACATAAACATATATTTGTGATGCTAAAAGAGAATATATAGATCTTTGGAATAGTACTACTACTAAAGTTGTTATTAGTTTTAGTGGGTTTAAAATTTTCAACTATATAAAAAATGCAACACTTGAACTTAGCATAAATATAGTGCGATAATTACATGCCTACATGAATAAAACAAAACTAAAAAAATAAAAAAATAAATAAATAAAATTGTGAAAATTATAGACTATTTAAAAATTAGGAAATTTCCCAGGGTCACCAAAATCCACATGTTCCAGTTTCGGGTTAAAAGAAAATGAATCTAGAGAGCCACGCGCGTGCATAAAACGCGCCCACGCGACCACCACCTGATCGTCCCGTTTATCCCGTTCATCCTCGAATTGGCCAATTGCGGAAATCGGATTAACGGAGCCTAAAGAGGGGCGCACGCTGATTAGGATTTACACGGCTCATGAATTATGCACGGGCCGCTTTTAAAAGTTAATCCGCGGCACTGCGTCGCGCTGCAATTAGGAACCGCACGCGGACGGCTCCGCCGCCGACGAGCGTCGATGACGGCTTCGTCGGAAACGCGGCCTATCGATCGCCCGCTACGCTCGCGCCGAAACAGCTCCGTGTGTGCGCGGGTTAAGGTTAAACCCCACGCGCGAGAGGGGAAAACGCGATACCCTTCGCAGCCGCCTCCTCTTCCGGCGCTGCTGACGTACAATCGTCGTCAGTGACGGTCTAACGGACAATTCTGGTCTCCCCGAAAGGAAGGATTGTTGAAGGATACAAGTCTCTCAGAAGCTGAATTCTTTCAACTCCATGAGATAGAGATAGAGAATGGAAGAAATTGTAATGTGCTCTGATACTGAAATCAAGAAATTTTCAGAAAATAAGGTTCAAGAGAATTGCATTTAAAAACAAATGCTGCATTAATATAGTATTACTGTAATTGAAAATAATCTTGTTAATTCAATAACAATATTAATAAAACAAATAATTTTTGTTTGTATTAAATATTTTTAAAAACCTGAGATGTTTGTTCCATTAATACTGTTATCGAATTAACAGGATTATCTTCAACTCAAACGCTATTAATAATACTTGTTATACTTTCTGTATATATCAACATTTTTAATAATTTTATTCTTAAATTGGAAGAACTAATAATAGTATTGTCTGATCGATTGTAAAACTGATAATATTAGATTATCAATTGATATTATTACCCTTTCACGAGTCAAGTGGAAATATAAATTCGACGAGATTACATTGATACGAAAAGTCAGTTGATCTCAATCAATCTGATAGCGATTACAATCGTGTCGTTTGCTCACTCGTCAATCTGTACGACTTTCTTTCCTTCGCGGTCGATACGATTTTACTTCGCCGGGCAACCCGTCGCTCGTTCGCCCACGCAAAGACGACTGGATTTTGTTGTTGATGGGACAGACATTCTATTCGAATGCCGCACAAACTTCTATACAGTACTCCGGATATAAAACTTGAAATCTGAAAATCTCGGCTGAAAAGATTCAACTGCCGCTACTTTACTTGTCGCATGAAGAGACATACGTATATAAAATGGCCATCGCACACAGAAAGGACTTTTGCTGAAGTATCTAAAAATTTAAATTAAATATAAGATATAAAAATAATTTTGTTGGACCGTCGTGTAAATAATTATGTACAATAGAACGCTACAACTGATTGTTACACAAAAAAAATATCATTCTCTTGCTAAGAAAAGTGATTAATTTACTTTCTTCCATTTTTAAGAAAGAATATTTATTACAAATTTTAGAAAAACTCATTATTGTGTAACTCAAAACAAGAATTAATTTTCTTTCGAAGAATATTACAAAATTGATCGAAGAAGCGACTTTATGTAATAAACAAATCGAATTTGTTTCAATTTACTTATCTCGATTAAAGTATTAAACTTAGGATTCAGAATATATTTTAAATAAACTTAATGCTTGTGATGACATTATGATTATAGATTTGCGAATTTATAGATTATAAACTTTTGAAATACTTGACAATAAAAATACTTGATACAAATAATTATTACTTGTGTATTGTATTGTGTACATAATTATTATTTTGTGTACATATTTTTCTATGTAAAATATTCAAATTTTTTGCAGTATTACTTATTGCTTGAGATTTCTACGTAATGATTTTGATAATTTAACAAAATTATTTTCAAGTCTGCATCCATCTAAATTTGTAGATACTTGAGCGAAATCATCCTTTCCGCGCGTGCGCGATTTTATTAGATTTTAACAAACATTTTGATTAAAAGCCTAATGTTTCGCTGTCGGCTTTAATTTCTCAGACCGTTGCGGATCGTTGATAAATCGAGCCCTTCGGTGTTACAAAACAGCTCGAAGCGGCATCCGTGCTGTTACCTGTCCGATTATCTACGAGCGAGCATAGCGCGCCCGCGGGTTCGGATAAACCAATCAATAATTGATTCGTGCATGGATGCACGACACGTAATGAAGTTAAGCGAAATGCAATGGCGTTTTAATCGAACGCATGCCACTCTCGATGCGGTGGGCGCGATCGACCAATTAACCGGCCGATTTCCGCATCTCAACGCCGGAGATCAATCGCCTCGCGGATCTGCGAAATCCAAACGTATCGAACATTATTGCACAAATAGCAAACGCTTGCAGATCTCGATCGACTCACTGACAAATGTACACAAAAAGAACGATTTTGCTAGGATATCTAAATATTTAATTAGATCTGAAAATAATTTTTGTTGAACCATCAAATAATAATTATTTATTAAGATGCTAACTTTTTGCGGCATTGCTCATAATGTTCGAGCATTCTGTGACTATCAGAAAAATTTCTAGTTAAAAATAGACAAACCAGAATTGATATTCATTGATAGCCATTCTGATCGTTTCAATTAGAATTCTTAATTCAACTAGAATTGTAATAGATTTAGCTAGAAAATTCTGATTTGTCCATTTTCAATTCCACCAGAATTCCATTACAACTTTTTCTAGTTATTGTGCTATAATTATTATTATAATAGCCCATTATTTTGCCAATTATTTTGATAGTTCGGTAAAATTATTTTTAGATATATATTTATATTGTTAGATATAGGAGTAATGATAACTCAATTCCTTGAGCTAAACAACATTTTATTATTCCTAATTTCCATATGTATCAAAATGTAAATCAATCTATTTCTGAGATTAGTTTCAAAATAAACAATGTCTACGCTGAAGAAATTTACCTAAATATGATTACAATTTCCAGTAAATTTTCAATCATATTTAAATAATTTTCCGATCATAAACATGTAATTTCCATAAAAAATTATATGAATTTTTTTATATAATAACATAAGTAATTTAATAAATAAATAACGAACTGAATTTGAATAATAAACCAAATTTAATAAATTTTTTTAAGTTAAACTGTATAACTCCGCTTTTTTTTTAGTTAAGTAAAAAGTAGCAAGTTAAGTTAAAAATAATATATTCAGTAGAAGCAATGGCGATTAATAGAAAATAATTAAAAATAACTAATAATTAAAATGACTCAAATTGGGTATAATTTGACATTATAGTTTAACGGTATAGTTAAATAATATTTATACAAATATATAGATATTTATATAGCTGTATATATAGATACTTCAACAAAACCGCTCTATATACAGAAACGGTTTACGCAGTTGCATACATTTAAATTAATTTGAAGTCATAGGATTAATAGTCTCTCGTTAAAAAAAAATATAGAGTGCTTCAGGCCCGTTTACGTAGCCCCGTCGAAATTACATCGCTAATACTAGCCAATTGCACGCGGTTTAAATACCGCGTCGCCGCATCGTCTAATATTTGTTAATATTTCACTTCCGGCTTACTATTGCGCGCGGCACCGGGTTCAAGTCAGCCGTGCGCGTTGTCTAAAAATAGAATATAGATATCTACATGGATGTGAAACCCGGGAGGAGAGTCCGCGCGTGTCCAATATTTCGCAAACAAATCTCGCGCCGAATGAAATCGCAATAGAGGAGAGTGGAAGGAAGAAAGAGAGACATAAAACAGTTTCGATGCTGGAAAATTTTCAGATTTTCTCCGAGGATGTATCCGAAACACGAAATAAAACTTCGTTCTTCACCTCTGTGTCGTATTAATCCTCGGTTAAATACGCATCGCACGCGTTCGCCGCTATGTTCACTAGGTACGTATAGCTTTCACAGCGAGCAACGAGGAAACCTTATGCGAGAGAACGGAGAGAGGAAAATCGGACGATGGTGAGGGAGAAAGAGAGAGAAAATAGGAGAGGCGAGAGCACGGTTGGGGAAGGGATAGCACGCTGAAAAGATCCTGAAAAGGGGGATTCCACGGGAGAGGAGGCGAAGGGTAAAGGGTAGCTGAGGGTAGCGCAGGAAGGCCGAATGGACAATATGGCCGCCAGCGAGCGAAGGAAGCGCCGCCTGGAAACATTTTTCTGTTCCCGCCGCGAAATAGTTTTCGACCGTTGTTTCATTTGCTGACTTTTCCGATCGCGCTTAGGTTAGATCTGTTCAAATCCCGGCGAAATTGTATTGTTGATACGATGTATATTGGATCTGAATTGTAAATCTCGACGTAGAGAGGAAGAAATAACGCTTGGCGCTGCTTTCGAACGATATCCTTTCACATAGGATCTGTTGCTTTTATGTAAAAAAATGTTCTAAAAAAAAAAAAAAAATTATTAATATCTCCCATCTGCTGGTAATAAAGTTTCATACAACAAACGTCCAAAGATCAAGTTTTTTTCACACTCAGAGAGATTTAAAAAAGAAAATACTGGAAGCTTATATGAAGATTAAATCCTTTAAGATTAATTTCCTTATAATCATGATTAAATATAACGAGATTCGTCTCGATGGAAATGATAGTTATAGGAATTTAAATCTACATTTGCAGCAAAACATTTTATATCGACATTTAACTTTTTTGCTTTTCCTTTCCAAAGTTACTTAGAAAAACTTAATTTTATCCTGGTTTAAATGATTTGATAAAACTCTATTAATACAGAAGGCTTCACTAAACTTAGAAAAAAAAAACATTTGTGATAAATAAAGCAGAAACTTCGACCTAAGAAATAATAATAATAATAATAATAAAATAATAACTTTATAACAAAAAAAATGAACAGATGAATATAAATATAAACATCTATTTGTTATTCTGACTTTAACATAAAGAATAGAGGCAGTGTACTCTCTAAATTCTTTACAGTAGAATCTCACTCTAAAGAATGAAAAGTAAATTAATTTTGAAAAAAAAAAACTTAATTTTTAATTTTTAAAAAAAGGCTCAATTTTTAATCTTTAAAAGTGAGATGTTACTATTCCGAGTGAGACTCTAAAAATTTTAGAATATCTTGTAAAAAGAAGTTACAAAGTAGCAATTTAAGATTTCAAAATATTTGATATCATTCTGAGTAAAATTTGCACCAATCTTGAAAAAGAATAACTCAATTTTCAATCTTTAAAAGTGAGATTTCATTCTTCACAGTGAGATTCATTCTGAAAGTTTTAGAGTACCCTTAAAAAAAAAAATAATAAAGTAACCATTTGAGATGCGAATACAAATTTGCATAGCTGTTACAATTTAAAGGAATCTCAAATTTGTTTTCTTTAGAAAAATCAATCGTCTAAATCGATCTGACATGAAAAACACGTGCGTGATTGAGAAAACATATTTCACGATCGCAGGAAACGAGCCGTGGAGTTTCGCAGCGATGTGTGTGCGCTTGACCTGCCCTCGCTCACCATTTTACCAGCCATTGTTGCCACCATCTGAGACGAAAAATTGCGTTATGCACAAATTAGATGCCCGATGAATATTTCTCACCGATTTCACGACAATCCAACGCGACGTATGTTTTCGTCTTCGTTCCCATTTGAATCAGAATAAGAAAGACCAGGAATCCGCGTCGGGCTGCTCGTCTTTCATCTCGAGAGAGACATAACTTTTTTTTGGTTAAGTACGACAAACGACGGACTCATTCGCTCTTTGAAGCAATTCCGCAGACACTCGCGTGTTTTTTCAGTCAGAGAATAGAGCGATTGATGAAACAACGCGAAATATGGCTCTAAACATTACTAAGATGAAGAAAATGCGAGCGAATTCGAAAAACTACGACGATCGACGACGACGATCGTTGTCGGCCAACGAAAACGGGAATCATCATCGACGGTCGTAGAATTGCAATTTCTCGATAAATTTCCGCAATTCGAAACACTACTGCGTCACCGAACCGATTTGCGGTTCGAAAAAGCGTCGCTTACCTTAATGTGACAGGAATACAGAAGCTCGCTCGTAGCTCGGATGTAAACACAGGCATTTTTCCGCGGAAATGACACTGAGGCAGCCAAAACGACGTGCGTCTGAACACCGTTTACATCGCGGTTGACGCCGATGCGTCGCGCAGAGCGATTCTGCGTTATTAAATACCGCGGTAAACACGGGAATTCGGTCTCTCCACGGAAAACATCAATCGAAAACTAGAGATGGCAGCCATTACTTTTGTACAAAACAAAGGTTCACATCCACGGACTCGCGAGCGAGCGAGCCTCGAACCCAGCGTCTTTTCAGCGCTCACGATGCGGCGCTTAATTCAAATCAGTCGAGTCAATTTCCGCATCGATTCCGTTCCGCCGTCATTTTTTCGTCTGCGAGAAAGAGAGATCTTACGATCGCCGAAATTTGTATAGTGCAAAATTAAATGTGAGATACGCTACATGACGAAATCGAGATAATTAATTAGCGCGTGCAAATTCGCCGAAGGACAGACGCCTGATTGGGCCGAAGTTAACGACGATTGCGGGAAGATGTCGCGTCGCTCGCGCGCGGCGCCATCTGTCGGCGAGTGCGGTAAGCGTGAACGCCGTACGCTGCCAACGTCAGGGAGCTAAACTGCGTCGCACTACGCCGAATCTGATCGAGCCTGAACCGAGCTGAGCCGAGTCCAACCGAGCCACTGGCCGAGCGGATGGCCTCGGTTGGATTCGGCGTATAAACCGAAGAGTCACGATTGCGATCTCAAATTTTCCGTCGACCTCCCGAAAGTGCCCGAAAGTCACACGAATCCTCCGCCATCATCCACCACTGTCGCGGCCGCTTAGACAGCTTAGGTTCCATGAAACGTCACGATTACTGTGAAGAGACTGTAGTGGCTGGGAAGGACGTGCGTACATATGTTTATGAACGTTCTAATGTTGGTACTATCTGTCGCTACGCGCGAGAGAATACGAGGCGACGATCATCGCCGGTCACTGTCGTTTATTGATTTCCTGGCTTTATAGAGATATATATTTCTCGCATAAATACCGCGAGACACGATGTGCCGGCGTGATTGAGCAGGTACTTGTCGTTCGAGGACTCGTTTTGATGAAGTCCGCAGAAAGTTCTTTGCGCGAAAAAAGGAAGACAGGAAAGACAGGATTGTTTTTCGTGCGAGAGCTGTTTGAAGCAAAAGAATGAAATGCCAATAGCAATAAAAGAAAAAAAACCGAGAAAATGATTCATCAGGGGAGCCCAAATATAAATTTACGAATGAACACGTTTCGAATGATTATACGTTTCCGCAATTTTTGTGGGAATGTGATGTACTTCGTGGAATTGATATAATTGAATTCCATCGCGTGGATCGACGGTTTATTATCCAAATTGTTCGAGAAAAACATGACTGTACATGTTCGTTCAGATACGCACATTGATCTGTTAATCTTTTTTTTGTAGCTAAACTAATACTCCTTACATACTTAAAATGAAATAAGTATATGCCCGCAAAACACATTAACAATAACAACGCATTAATATATAATTTGTACTTAACAATGTAAAATTAAAATATAACAGTTATATGTATTTAAATTTAAAACTTTTATTATTATATTCCAAATTGAAATCCAGTTGATAACAACATATATATTCTTGTAAAATACTGAAAATTGTTATATCATAACTTATGTCTAACAACACTATTCTTCAAGTACTCAAGATTTGACAAAAACGAATTCTGCTCTAATAATAAAAACTTCTTAGAAACCTATTTTATTATTCCTTTTAATTTTAATAAATTTATGTTCTATTGATGTGTTGTAGATGAACGCCTATGTGCTTTTTTATATTTAGAGATGGCTGACGCGGATCCACAATTTAAACGCCTTTTACTGCCAGCGGAGGAAACTCTATTTGAACAGTTGCTGAGATTCGGTCTTTACGTAGGTGCAGTATTCCAAATCATGTGCTTGTTAGCTATAGTCGTGTATCAGGCTGGTCCATCCGACGGTGTGGCGGCTTTGAAGGTAACTTCTGGCTGTTGCAGATTGTTAAGACAATGACTTCCTTGCAGCAATAATTCTTGTCCTTGTAGGATGACCCAAGTGATGTTGAATGTTCCGAAAACAGTCCTCAAGTGACGCCAAGAAGACCTCATCGGCCACGGAAGCAGGAGAAAAAGAAGAGGCGTTGAACTGTTTACATTTCCTGCGACATTACTTTGATATTAATCTCATAATCTTATATCAGATGTTTTTCATTTCGTGACACAAGTTGTCTCTGTTATTCATGAAACGTAAAAAAAAGGGACGACGTTTGTATCAACTGTATTCCTTAAATGAAAAATCATCAATTAATTTATTTTCATAATTCAAGATTCTTGAAAGCTAGATTTTTAGAATGTCTTCAGTTCATTTTCATCTAAGTTATTTACTAAATGGTCATTTTATAATATAATGTCAATCTGTAAAATATAATTTCATCCTACTTTTAAGCATGGAGATATATCTACTTCAATCTCACGTATAACCATTGTAAAACTATTATTTCTATGTGATATTTTATAAAAGAAAAAATTATTATCTTTCATATAATTTGCGAGAAAGATTTTTGAAATACAAATGGTCTTCCAAAAAAAAGATGTGTTAAGTATATATTCTATTTTTATGGAACTTCTCTCAACTTCGTGTATGTACATCAATTGTAAAAAACGTTATTTCTACTTAATATTTCATAAGAGAAGAAATAACTTTCTTATATCAAATTCTTATATAAATATATTTTTTCTCAATATAAATTATATATAAAATTCGCAAGGATTATTTTTGGAATAAAAATATGCTTTTAAAAAGAAAGATGTCTAAAGACATCGAATCTATTCATCGAAGAGTTCCTTTCAGAACAGGCAATTTTAAGATCAATCTGTATTACAATGTAACCGCCTAAGATGATCACAACATAATCTTTCAATACCTGTAATTGCAACATAACCTCTCATACACCATAACCTCTTAATCAAGAAAAGCCACGGTTCATTGATGCGATGAATTTACGTTGATTTGATTGGAAATGCGGACATAATTGAATGATGCTTTGTATCTGAAGCATTATTACTAATAATAATTCAAAAATGCTGCATAATACGGCGACTTTGTCGCCTCAGGACATTTTAACTGAGGTTAGAAAATTCATCTCCGGTGCTATCCGGCCTGCCCATAGTACAAACACACAAGATGTAACCCGTACGGCATTATCTTTATTGAAAAATGTACCCGCAGCGAGGGAAGCTGTACTTGAATATTTTTGTAATGTATTTTTCGTCGCCGTAACAAAATATGTTCGTCAGATCGAGGTATGTAATCGCATTGTATTCTCAATTCATTCGCCCTTTTACATAGCATTTCAATATGATTAAAATAATATCGATAATTCACACATATAATCTTTATAGTCAAATCAGAATATATCGATACCTGAAGAGAGTATTATAGCAGAAATTCATGCTATTCTGAGCAGTTTCATCAATGGAAATCCAGAAGCATGGGCGCCTATCATATCAGCATGGTCGTTGGACTTACTAGGTATATATATATATATAGGTATATATAAATATATAAAATTAATTTATATTTAGTTATATATATTTAGTTATATATATTTAAATACTAAATATATATAACTATATATATATGTACATAAAATTAAATGCATATTTTATTTTATTTTATTTAGGTTTATACATATTTTATTTAGCCCAATAAAAAAATTCATTTCTGCGACATACAAAGTAAACTCTTTCCACAGGCAAACTGTCCTCGGACTATTCAAAACGCGGCAATTTACCTGTCAATGCAGGCATCAATGATTTTATGCAACAATGGATGTCGTGCCATGCAACAAGGACTCTAATAGACATTACGGCCCAATGTCTGCAGTGTCTTATGCATTCTGATACGGAGTCTTGTATCAAGGCATTATTAGACACCAGTGTGATACATAGTCCATATTTCGATTGGGTCGTTGCTCATGTAGGAAGCTGCTTTCCAAACACTGTGATCACGAGGGTGTTATCATGCGGATTGAAAGATTTCTGTGCCATGGGCTATGAACATAATGTCAAGAATCCAAAGTTAAATTCTGTTGTCGGTATATTGGGACATTTAGCTGGTAGCCATTTTCAAGATATTAGAAAAGCGCTGTTAGATTTGTTTGAGGTAAACTTATTATATAAGTTGTATGGTGTATATATTTCTAATTTAAATTATATTATATATTACATAATATATTTGAATAATTTATTTCTTAGTGGAGTTTGGAAGAAAACATAAATCTTGACGAAGATATCAAAAAGCAGAAACTAGCTACTGTACCATTTCTTTTGAATTTGGCTTCACTTTCTCAGACTCTTTTGAAAGCAATAACTAGTGATGTGTTACAAATATGTATGTTTTTTAAATAGAAATTTAAAGTAAATCTAATGTTATCATTACAATTAAATATAGCTATAAAATAATGTTTGTTATAGTGAAATCAGACATCATACCACGACTGGCATTGTTTGCAGCAGATTGGTGTAAATACTTTGATAATCAACCAGCGGCCTTAATGGACTTGACAGTACACTTAATATTAGGATGCGAGCAAGGCGCATCACAAATAATCAATGTACTACTAGATATAAGTTTAAACACGAGCAACGTCGGCTATCACAGTGTTAATGCGGCGCAAAATGTAAAAAACATTTGTCGGGAGATATTAGAATTGATTCTACAGGAGATCGACCTCTTATTAAGAACGCATGGACCGCAATCCGCAAATATTCATCTGCTGAGTTCTATCAAACAGGAGATATCGTTAATAGTACCAATGCTGTTAAATCCAAATCCACTGCGTGTGCAAACGGCTGTCAGGCTGTTATGTTTTCTCAGAAGTCAAAATCCGAACATAGTCGTCTCCACGGTATCCTACATGCTGATGAAGGCGCAAACAATGTTCCATCTTGCGGCCTTAATACGTCTTATCACTAATAATGTTGTACAATTTCCTACGAGTAAATCCGTAACTGAAAATATGCTTGCTAGTCACGATTATTTTACGCAGGTCTTGGAGCAAGCACTCAGAGAAATACACTATAAAAACGTGATAGAAAAGGAGGAATCAAAACAATTGTTCAAAAATCTTATTCTGATGTTAAAGCAAGTGTCAATACTTTAAAATAATTAAATATTTTACAGTTTGATTTAATAATTAGTGTCTCTTTCTATTTACTTAGATGGGAAAAATCAAATAAGGTGGAGATATTGCAGTCACAAATGATTAGCAGAGCCCTCAGAGCTAATTTATATCAAATATCTTGTTTATTGATGAGAAGCGATGATTTTAATTTGGCGAATGATATCATTACTCTCTTGGATCTGTTAAGCACATCCGAAAAAGATCATATTCTCGATATAGAACTTATGCTGAAATTAACAAGGGCGATCATACAGTATTTTTTTTTATGCATTGCTCAAACTGGTAATTAGAATTCTATAAAAAGCCTTATTTTTTTAAGTAACAAAGTGTATGATAATGCAATTTTTTTAGATATTATAAAAAAAGAACAAGGAGTAAAGATGGTATGTCATTTACTGAAAGATTTAACATGTCATTCTACGTCCGCACGTGTATTGGCTCTCAGAGAGATACTAGGAAATAGCATCAATAATGAGCAGGCCAAATACTTTGGCGCAAAGGAGAAATTCGAGCCTCATTTTGAAGAGATGTTATTATTACATCAGAATCATAAACAAGTATAAAAATATAACAAAAGTACATTTAAAATATGCAGAATATGTTTTGATATATGATCTCATCCTAGGTGACAAGTACCATGTTAGCGCAACGACATTCATCGGTATTTCACGCTGGTGTGATAGGACATGGTCCACGGAGACTTCCGCCGGAAAATTCGATCGATAAGGAAATCATTACTTTAAACAAAATGTTACTAATAGACGTCATAAAGGTAAAGAATCTGATAAAGAGTTCATTTTTAGTAAATCTCTAAATTTTATATATTAAATATTCTAACATTCAATTCGAATTATTTTCAGGCTTGTTGCAGCAATCAGGAATCAGATCGATATCCAATTAATTTGGATGCTCTGACAATGGTCAGTTTGTTGTTAGTTGAATTGGTATCGCCTGATGTTATGTACAATGGTTTACCGTGGCCTGACGAGGAATTTACAAAGGTATTATTTATGTTAATTGTTAATATGTTAATTTTCTCAATTAGTTTCACAATTAACTTATTTTTTTATAATTAACTTCTTATAATTGGAAGTTTTTCTTTGAGAACCGATACATTTACAAGATTTATTTAGCTTCAGATATTTTTGGATTAAATTTTATAAACTTTGTTTCTGTCACAGTAGAATATTTTTCCTAAATTTTCCCAATATTGAATGGCAACAAGTTCAAGATCTATTAAATTTAATAAACTAACCGAATCTTCCATTAACAAACAACTATGACATTGAGCTATGTATCATCTCTTGTTATTTTAATTTTTCATTATTGCAGGTGACAATAGAAAGAGATTTACAAATCCGTCGTAAATTCAAGGATGTTCCTCTATTGTGGACATTGTTAGAATTGACTGCTTGGTATAGGCCAGCATTAGCATATTGTTCCGTTTTACTGAGAGGCATTACCGCAACTGTCATGGCTAATTGGAATACAGAGGAAGGCGTTTCGCTTGTCAATATAATGGCACTTGGTCAATTATTACCACCACCGCTGGCGAGTATTAGAGACATCCTACCTGTTTTACAACCTCACCAGGTCTGTTTTTATTTCTACAATATTATTTCAATTAAATGCATATATTCAAATTTTTTATATTTCGCAAATGGTTCTGATTGCAGATAAGTACAATAATGAGAGAATGTTTGTGGGCGTACATGCGTGAAAATGTGCCATCTCCAGCGCTATTTACGCGAAACGAAGGTACCAATATAGCCTGGAGAGATATCGATATGTCGTCGCCCAATGCACGTTTTACAGATACTCTTCGTTTAGTATTATTGGCAAATATTCACACTTTAGGATCTCTGTATTCAACATTATTTTACAATGAAAATAAATAATATAAAATGCAATATATTTTTAAAATGTTTAAATTATTTTCAATTGTATACGTTTTATAAATACTAGTAATCGCACTTGACAGTAATAATATATGTAAAACTTGATAAATAATGAAATTGTATTATTCATATCCTTTTTTTCCTTTTTTTTTCTAATACTTATATTATAAGTAATTTTTCATATAAAAGCATATTTTAATAGTATGATTGATACAATATTATTAAAATATTTAGCTTATATGAAAATCTCTCTCTGTCTCGATTTATCATATAACATGTGTTTCAAAATATATAAATACTAAGATTAAATATTTCCACAAGTTTCATGTATTAAACACCATTAACAGTAAGTACATTTGGACATTTAGTTGTTTCTCCCTGTTACATTGATATCCTATAACAATAGTTATAATTCATATATATCTTATGTAACAATCTTAAATATAAAGTAGAAAATGACAGTCACACACACTGTATAAAATAGAAAGTAATCTTTACTAGTTTCTTGTATACATTCTGTTTATAATATGTAACATATTACATAATACATGGATCCTTCTTTTTATGATATAATCAATTGATTGTAATCTTCAATTAAATATGGATAGAAATTTTATTTTTGGAAAGTACTCCATGATATAGAAAATATTCGTGATGAGATTATGCACAAAGCGTAATAAAGCCATTAAGGAGTGAAACAAGGAAGACGAAAAGAAAAATATACATATGTTTAATATTTATAAAAGCACATTTTCTCTCTTAAATACATATGTAAGAAACAAATATAATTAATATTTACTTCGTATTATATATTATCAATATAGGAATGGATGGTATCTAAGATGAACGAACGCTGTTCGAATTGCTGCACGAATACCCTAGGTGGGTGTCTCGTCCTAACTGAAATGATTATTTCATATAATCGTATGCAAAATCGGTTCAATTCATATATATATATATATATATATATTTATATATATATATATAAATGTCACGATTTTACTTGTACGCCATTGAGTCTTCACACGGCTCTGTCTACGTCAAATTACAGAGCCTAAAAACGCTAGTAAAAAATGTTGAAAATATTTAATCACTTTCTTACTATGTACACGCTGCTCGTTGTACGAAAGATATTAAATCTTACACGCAAGCACGATGCTGTAGGACAGGCATCTTCTGTGCTTGCGTTTGCGAGCAATAAATGTTTATGTTCTTATATAATCTCTACGCTCCGTCATTGTATCTTGCCTCTCTCAGTTGGTGCTTCGTGTACCGTTTGACACAGCGTAGAATCAATAACGTTTAATGTAAAAATAAAGGTATGTTCTTTTTCTCGATATTACATAAACAAAGCTCTTATAAATTTAATGTAAAATAGAATTGTTAGAACAAATTTGAAAGTATATCAATGTATACCATTTGAATGTATATCAAAGTATGTGTCAATGGTCACGTTAATATAGTCTGCGTAAAAGAAGCACATAGACTTTTTTCAGAATTGTCATCGGCAATATAATCTTTTGAGCAGAGAATCAACAATATATACCAATGATAAGTTAAATATGTGCGACTTTATGCATAACAACGGGGAACTTTCGTTTGGCGCCGGTGTCTATCATTCTATGAGCTCCGACATAAACACACAGTTGCCAATCCAACTCTCTTACTTTACAATAAATTATTTTACTCAGTTCTTCAGAATTAAAAAAGTTCACTTTTCAAGTCTATAGATGAATTAAGTTTAGAAGAGTAACGTGCTCATGCCACCCATTTCACTTTGCTCCTTCACAAAGATCTCGAAGTATTGGTATATGATTGTGACAGCAAGCAAGATACCGGTACCAGAACCAATCGCGCCCAAGAAGTCTGCTAATACGGAGAGAGCTCCAATACATAGTCCACCGAATGCCGCGGCGGTAGGGATGTATCGATTTAATTCGCGAATCATGGAATTATCTCTGTGGCCTCGCATTACCATCTGCTGTTCTCTCAGTTGTTTAGCAACCTAAAAATTCAATGATGCATATCATAAATTTTTCTATAGCGTCGAGAAGATTTACATACATCATCTTTTAGAGAAAGTTATACTGACGTCTTTTGCCGAGCTGCCAGAGACCTCAATCCACGTCTTGGAGAAGAAAGCGCATGAGCCAAGCATGAAGAGAATGTAGAGCACGGCGTGAACAGGATCTTGAACGATGTGGCCGACTGATTCAGGAGGTGATAAATAATAACATAATCCGCCAACTGGATATGATCTGGCAGGCCCTCCGCCACCGACGTCCGACCAAACACCTAACAGATTCACTATAAGATTTCCTTGAAACTTGACGGCTAGCATCTGAGAAATGACGTATAAGTTGGACACCAAAGCCGATTGCAGAATAATCGGAATATTGCTGGTGTAAAACAGTTTGATTGGATAGCTGCTATACTGGCCGCGGTATCTGGCGGATTTGATCGGAAGATCTACACGGAAGCCCTAAAAATAAAATAATTTTAAACATTATTAAGACTTGAGAAATGATCATATACATGAATATATAGAATATCATCATGGTCAAAGTTAGATATTTCGAATAATATAATATATATTCTTTATTAAATCAATTTATTTCAGATAACTGCGTGCCAATAACTTTCAGACTTTTAATACACAATCAGTAGAATAATTTTATTTCTAAAATCCAGTCTGATATTTTTTTGCTCGAAGACGTATTAGTTAAAAAGCAATTACGTAAAATAAAAACTTTATAGCTCATGTAAATGCCCTATCGACAATTTACCTGGAAGTAAATAACGATAGCGAACACTAGAATGGTGGCAAGAAGATTCATCAGATTTGGAAGATTCTGTCTGTAGAACGCTTCTCGAAGGGCTCGAACTTTATCCTGTCTGGTGGCCAGCAAATGGAATAACGCGATTACGGCTCCTTCAAATTCTGTTCCACGTCCTATTAAATGTACAAAAATATATTTTAGTTGATATAGATTGATTTAGAGACAAAATAGATTATCAAAAATAATAGTAAATATATATCATGTAGTTTTTTTTCTAATAACGAGGAAATTACCTGTGTTAACTGTGGCTGGCGAGAATGCTTTCCAGACAATGGTCTCGCAAATATTAGTGGCAATAAAGAGAGATATTCCACTTCCCAATCCATATCCTTTCTGAAGAAGCTCGTCCAATAATAATACAATGAGTCCAGCGACGAACAATTGAATGATAATCAGGAGACAGACACCAGCTCCAATTTCAGTCGGATCTCCATACATTCCGGTCATCACATAAACAATAGCTTGTCCAACGGTAATAACCATGCCAAACACTGCACAAAGAAAAAACAAATGCTACTTATGCTTCATTTCAATTATATATTAAAATTTATGTACTTACATTTCTGCGCGCCATTGAATAATGCTCTATCTTTTGGTGTATCGCCGACTTCAATAATCTTTGCGCCGTGAAGCAGTTGCATAATAAGACCCGAAGTAACGATCGGCGAGATACCTAATTCCATGAGAGTTCCTCTGTTTGATGCAAGTATCACACGAATCCAATAAAATGGATCCGCACTGTCTGAAGACATGATTCCGAACAATGGAATCTGAAAATAACGAGATTATGTATTTATGTTTATTTGTGACAGTTTTGTGACGATTTTCTACTAATTTCTTTCCGTATTATTAATTCAAACCTTAAGCTCTATGAACTCACCTGACAACATACTAAGAAGATAAATAATGTGATCGCTGTCCATAATACTTTTTCTCTGAATTGGATCTGTGAAAAGATATAGAAACACATTATGATTCCATTTCATTATGATTAAGATAAATTAACTCTCGAAAGAAGTACTCCTCGGAGGACTGTGGCTGGGTCTATAGATTTTATAGTTAAACTAGTGTACACTTTGTTTATTTAAAGTCAAATACGTAGTATAATACATCTGATAATTGACAACAAACGAAAAAGAAAGTAGTGAATCAATAAAAAATAATTTATTCTTGACTTGTACTCTATTGGATAATTAAGAGGTAATCAAAAAAGGTAGGATAATTAAAAGATAAAAAATATATTTCAAACAGCAATACAAAAACAGTTGTTTTCAAGTTATAAACTTTTTACACTTTTGCAATTTGAAAGAGATCTACGAGTGATGTATAAAAAGTAATAAAAATTGAATACATCTCAGTCGCTGACAGTCAAAGATTAAAAATATAATAAAATCATTAAAATTCATTCTGTTATTACGTAAAGCAGCATCTATCATAAGATTGTAAGGTATAAAACTTAAGCTTTGAGTCTTAAGCCATAAGAAATAACATTCAATCACAGTAAAGTATGAGGAGAATGATCAGCTATGATTAATTAACTTCTTACGCCTTAAAATCTCATTATAGAAGCCACTTATAAATAGTTGCCATTGTAAGAATTGACAACAGTTGAACTTTCAAATTTGACTGTGAATGATCAATTCTTACTACAATCACTTATAGCTACACTATGCAATTGTAGAATAGGTTTGAGAAAGATTAACAGTAAAGTATATAAGTTTATCAGGAAAAAAAGTATCAAGAAAAGTTATAGTTTCAAGGAATACAATTCTACACTGTCATCACATGTCATAGATGTATGTAAACAGATGGTAAAGAATAATTCATCTCATCCTATATTTACACACACCCAGGACGATTAAGGAATTTAGGAAAAACGGTACACGAAACTGTAAATACAAGAGAGAGACGGAAATAGATCGTACATTGCGTAGGATTTACCTTCCGTTGCGGCTTCGCTATTTCCGGCAGTATACTGCAGAATGGCTTTATCACCTCGAGAAATTTGACTGAAAGCAGAAGAGAAAAGGCGGTTTAGAGCTTCTAAGAGCGACGGGTGCGCGTATGTCAGTGTGATTCGCGTCGCTAGCAATATGTTTGTGCGAGAGGTTACGCACGACAATGAAAGAGGTTGGCGGCGAACGTGAATCCATGATAACAGCGGCTCTTATTTCTGACTGTAAGTGACAAACATACTCACATCCCATCTTGTCTGCGTTGACACGACTGTCCTAAGCACCGCGGATCGAGTGATCTTCCCTCACAGGATCCCGTGAATCGACACCGTTGCAAAGTACCCTCTCATCAAGCGCACGAACGCGGCCGCGTATGCAAGACTGGCAAAGCGTAGCGAGTCGTGGCTCACCCCGCCGACACGTATCAATATGCCAGTGTCACGTGACCTGATGATGTTGGCCGGCACGCTTCCGCTTGCGATTCCGCCGTCCGGCACCAGATGACGCGGTGCGCCAGTCGATAATAGCGTGGCATGTTTTATCGATAAGATATAATTAATAGATCGTATCGACTCTGGGTAAATTTTTGTGATTGATAAAAGATGTACCGACTATTAAATCATTGGCTGTCGATGTAAATTTTTCCGTAATAACAAATATATATTTAATTGTTTTATACAGTATATTGCGATGGATAGGCTAGAGAAATTTTTCATCTGATTTCCATTGATATTTCAAATAAATTAATATATAATATAGTAACAAAAAATATAGATTCAAAATTCTTAAAAAAATATATAAAAAAATATACTTTACAAAATATTTAATTTTCTTTAATGTATAAATAAAGATGTCTATTATAATTATGTATATATTTATTTTTAATTGAACATCTTGTGCCAATGAAATACGTTGTAAATAAAGTGCTGCATATTTTAAGATTACGTTTGAAATATTTATGTATTGTTTATGTTAAGTTTACACAAATTTTTTCATGTAAACAATACAAATAATGTAAAATATGTGAATTATAAATTAAACATACGGTAAAAAATTTTTTTATGTATGAATATGTATAAATATGTATAGATCATATATAAACACGCATAAATATTCATAAACATGTATATATAATTATATGTATATGAAATATGTCCATACATGTTCATACATCTTTCTTTCTTTTAAAATTACTTTTTAGTATAATAGAAGCCAGAGAGCACAAAGTCATTTAAAAGATGACTAAAAGATGACTAAATTGTCATAAAGATATCTTTTAAAAAAGAAAGCATATAATCTTTTCTCGTCGACTATTCTTTCACTAAAATATATTTTTATAACAATTTAGTCATTTTTTAGGGCCGGTTATTCTACCTCTTAATAAATTTTACCTGTTGGATAAGTAGTAAGATTACTCAATCACATGAGCGGATTGTCAGATTTATCTAATAGGTAAAATTTACCAAAAGGTGGAAGATATTAGAAATGTAGAAAAAGGCATCAAGTATATTTTGCAATATTTTTACGCAAAATCATTTTGTAAATATATTAAAAAACGTAATAAAAAGAAAAATGATGACAAATAGAAGTTTAGTTAGAAGATTAAATTAAAGTAATGTTTTTATGTTCACACATTAAAACAAAGATATTCAAAAACATAATAAAAAACTAAAGATAATAGTATCTATACTCCATGGTAAGCGTATGAGAGAGTTTTGCGATTCGAACATCGTCTACCGAGCATTACCAATACCAATTTAGAAACCTGATTTTGACCATACTTTTCAAAACCTAGTTCGGTCTTCTATTCTTAAATGAAATTAAATGTCGTTAATTTAATAAGGATATATAATTCGTTACCTGTTTTACAGACAAATTGATGAGTCTTTGCATTGTCTTAAGCAATTTCTTCACGCAGATGAAAATTCGTCGTGATTGTATATTATTATTTGTGTATACATTAATGTGTGTCCGCTATTTATATGTGCGTCAAAAGAAAGAAATTTAGATTATTTTAGAATTATTTTTAATATGTATGAGAGAGATCTTCCTTTAGAGTAGGCAAATAAATATCAGGTAATTCTTCAGTATCACTTTGCTTATTTGGCTTTTTATATATTATCACCAGAATTAAGAAGCATAAATTGGATTGGGATAATGTTAGAATTTTAGTCAGAGAACAATCGTTATTTAAAAGAAGAATTTCTGAGATGATACATATAAAAAGCCAAATAAGTGATATAATTAATAGTTTATAAAGAATAAAATACATTGTATGTTTCTTAAAATTATATATATCAAAAAGATGTGTATTAATTATAGAAAATATATAATTTGAAAAATAAACGAAAATTAAAAATTGTATTTTTTGGATAATCAAAAAGTATTCGTACAGTCAAGAAATTTAGCTTCTAAAATCAGAAATACAAGCGAAGCTTGGTTGTTTATGTTAGAACAGAATGTATTTATTATATAAAATTGCTAATTAATGTTGATTTTCTACAAATAAGACTTTTTTAATAAAAATTTCATTGTATGAATCCTTTTTGCTCTCACTTATATTCATAGATTGTTTATACAAACGACACGTAAAACATTTTAAATTATTTTATTTACATTATTGTGAACACGATCTAGATGTAGATTATCATATTTCACGCTGGATAACTCTGATTATATAAATGTTGCCGCCGACAAAAATTATTATTTTATACAATAGTACGATGGATTACATAACAATATCATAGATTCAGGAATTTTTCATTCGTTAATTTCCATTGATATTTCACATAAATTTAACTGTGTATAGTAATGAAATTCACATTCAAAAATTCTCAAAAAGAGGTTAAATTAATAAATATGAAAAAAATTATAGTTTTTTTTAATACAAAGTAGCCTACATTTAAGTATTTTTAATTGCATGTCTTATTCTAACGCGTTATAACATATATATATATATATATATATATATATATATATCAATAATATATATGAATAATATATATGAATAAAACTAGCAAGAGTAATACAGGGTTGGCCATATTCGACGGAAAGATGTTTTTTTTTTCAATCATGGGAAAGAGATGTTAGATCGAGTAATGACGTTTCCCATGATTGAAAAAAAAAACATCTTTCCGTCGAATATGGCCAACCCTGTACTTATTGACACGCAACTTCACGATTAAACGACCGTTTATAATCTTTATAAGGTTTATAAATCGACTATAATTATATTTGGTCAGTTTTAAACTTATTTTTAAACTATATATAATCTCAAAAAACTGTTCAGAATGATAAATATTTGTTCAACTTATATTTTTTTTAAGAACTTTAACTTGCATTTTGACTTTAGCTATGACACTTGGATTTACGAATTCGGGATAATCTGTATATAACACCGTATATAACACACTTAAATTTTTATGCCAAGTATAAATTACGTAATTTTTTACCTTGTTTCCTTTTTAGCGTCTGCTTGATTGAACATCCATGCATATCGGTCAGGGGCTTATATTTTATGCAAAGAAACGGCCTGTATAACAAATGACTTGTTACAAATGATAAATTTATCACTTTCATTGTCTTGCTTTTATTTACATACACAGACATTCTTATATTACGAATGTGTGCTTGTGACTTCTTCAATATATTTAATAGATCATTAATTATTATCGAATACTTTTCATAATTCTCTCTAATTAAATCTAACTTTCAAATTTTATGGATTGTTCTTGATAATATCAAATATGTTTTATAAAATTTTCAATTGCTGTAAATCAAGAAATATATAAATATTCTTTAGTGCATCTAATATATCCATTAATTTGCGTAAGTCTAATGCGCCTATTTTTATGTGTATATATGTTTAGATAATGTCTTGAATAATTTATATTTTTTACTAATGCATTTATATCTATCAGGAGTATTAGAAATACAAAAATATTTCAAACATTTCTACCATGAAAAATATTCAGCAACTTAATAAAATATACTAAAAATCAGGGTTGGTAAAGATTAATGTTTTTTTTTTAAGAATAAAACTGTAATGTATTTTTTCTTAAATAATTTTTAATGCTTCAAATATACTTTGAAATGTTTTTGTATTTCTAATACTCCTGATAGATATAAATGCATTAGTAAAAAATATAAATTATTCAAGACATTATCTAAACATATATACACATAAAAATAGGCGCATTAGACTTACGCAAATACTATAAAAAACATATTTAAAACATATTAAAAACATCATAAATAAATGAAAGAATAAAGGGCTATGAGCCTAAAAATCAAACAATAAAATAACAATCTACATTAAACGGTTAAAAAATAAAATAAACAATGTCATGAAATTAAAAAAACGTGAAATATAATTTAAAAATCAGTAAGTGAACAAGAACAAACGTTTCGATTCCTGTTGGATCATTTTCAATGTGAAGACAAAATAAAAATGGATATAACGTAGATAAAATATATATAAATTAAATAAAATTTGCATAAGGACGCAATATCAACTATAAAACTCGCTCCAAATTGAGAGAAAACCAAATAAACGATTGTAGTTAATACCAAGATCTTATAAATGTTGTTTATAAGATTTCCTGCGATGATTGTGAAGCGAGTTATGTTGATCAGACAAAATGAATCTTTACCTGAAACCTACTCACAGATTATCCAATCTCTTTCTCCTTTTTAATTGCTTTCCTTCTTTTATTTATCTTTTTCCCTACTTTCTCTTCCCTCTACTTTATTTTCTCCTTCTTATGTTCCCCTTCTTTTTTAGTTTTCTATTTCAACCTTCCTGTCTTTACATGTCATATTTCACTTTATCTCTTAGCTTCTTAGAGAGATGATCAATTTTGATTCCCGTCGCATTGTCTAATTGATAAATACCAGTTTGACACATATACTAAGGTATTTATTCTTATTTTATTGTACTAAACTCATTATACATATACAACGGTTTCTTACTCTTTCTCTATCGACATTAATAATTCTTTTGTACATGTCTCATAATATCAAAAATAATTTTCGCCTCTTTCTATTAATTTAATTTTATTATTTGCTTAAAAGTAATAAAAAAAGCTCTCTACTTACAAACAAAGGGTAATATAAAAGAAGGGCGAAGAGCCAATAACGTATAAAAGAATTGCAATTTAAATAAGCAAAACTAATACAAAAATTAAATTACAATTAAATACAATACTAATACAATTAAAATAAAACAAACGTTTCAACTCCAATCGAGTCATTTTCAATGCAATCTTACAATTCGCAAAGGTAACAAGCATCTAACTTACACGATGTCAAAAAACGAAATTAATTTTTCGTTTTTTGACATCGTGTAAGTCAGATGCTTGTTACCTTTGCGAATTTGCTTATAATAACTTATTAAATTAAAAAGACTATTTTATTGTATCACGAAATGGACCACATTTTATTTTTTTTCTCATTATGTATTATTGGACTCTTAACAGATTTACTAAGAATTTTCTTATGACTTTGTTAATTCTTGATAAAAATGACTCGCAGCGTATTACATAGAAAGAAGAAATTTTATATTAAGGAATGTATAAATTATATTTCACGTTTTTTTAATTTCATGACATTGTTTATTTTATTTTTTAACCGTTTAATGTAGATTGTTATTTTGTTGTTTGATTTTTAGGCTTGTAGCCCTTTATTCTTTCATTTATTTAAATTTATTGAGCCTTATTATTTTTATAATTTAAAAACATCAATTAAGCATGTTTTAAACATGTTTTTTATCAATCTTACGAAAAATACGTTTTTTGTATGATATTTACCATATATAATATTTAAAAAGATCTGTTCTCACCTCTGTGATAACATATTTTTATCGTGAGTTTACATAATATATCTTCACTGTAACAAATTATAATCAATATCCGCAGTCTTTCTTTGTTAAAGATTGTTATCGTAAGTAATATCGATCGTTGAAATATTTTATTTTCACACGCCATTAAATGACACAACAATAATTTCGCAAATTACTGTCAAAAGAAGAAAAAAAATGATTTTAAGTAATTTGTAAATCAGCATTATCTAACATTCTGATATTTATCGTGGAAAAACTCCACAGGTTTCGACCAAACCGTGAAGGTAGGAGCACTCATATAAGAAGTAAGCCGACGTGCGTTTCGATTTTATTCGTTCTTTTCAGCCTATCCTGAAAGAGCCATTCTTTTCCAATCGAGTACTACGGCACTATCAACCACGTCATGAGAAAAGCAATTTGTAAATATGTGTCCCTGGTGTGCATTCTCGTCGCCCTCGTTCACGGCGGGTAAGTGAAAGGACATGCTGACGACAAATTGACGAGATGTCATGAACCTACATTAATAAACGGAAGTCGTAATATTAATGCGTATATTAAGTAACATTTCCTTCTGTCGAGACAATGAAAAACGAAAGCTAGATTTTTACCTGCTTGGTTTTTTCATTAAATACTAAAAATAATATACAATGATAGTACGTAACATAATTTATGTATCTGATGAAGCAACATCCAGAATGCTGTTGAATTGTGTCGAATATTTAAACTATTCATTTTACTCGAGATGTTAGTCTAAGATAAAAATATTTCCACAAAAAATCAAAGTTAAAATATATATAACCATCCATCTTCCAGGAAATAAATATAATTAAAAAGAGAAACTGATTAAATTTTAATTAAAAAAGATCATTAAGTTGAATCATTCAATATTTCAAAATTTCAATCAACAGTTATAATTATTATTGAAAAATACATTCTTATTAAATTACAAATATTTTTTTTCAATAATTACCCGATACTTGTTTCACAAAAAATTCTGTATTAAATAAATTTCTTGTGGAAACTTTCCGCATGAATGCAGTAATGTATATATGAATTTGTATGAGAGAGAGAGAGAGAGAGAGAGAGAGAGAGAGAGAGAGAGAGAGCATTAAGGATTTTTATTTTTATCTAATAAGAATAGAAATTGTACGTTTCCTTTTCTACTTGTCTGTCCACATTGCTACTTACATATATCTAATTCTATTTATGAAAATTTGTCGACTAAGTCGTCTTTTTCCAGCAAACGAGAATGGATTAAAGTGGATTGAAATTTTTTTCTATCCAAACATATTTTATATATAAATAGCGAATACTTTTTTTGGATTCAATTGGATACAATTGAATTGAAAAACTGCATTTCTTATTCAAAATTTTGAATTGAACAGTATTCACAATGTATTGTGTGTGCACAGAAAAAACTAATATTATTTTTAGATTGAAAGGCATAGAGATATGCTCCATGCAATTCCTATAAATAAATAAAAATTCATTCAGGATTGAAAAACATTCATTTTAACGTTCAATATGTCGTGAATCAATATTTCTGAAAATCTGATCCATTTTAATTCATTTCAATCCATTCTCGTTTGCTGAATGAGATTAAAGGTAATCTACATTAAGTACAAAGGTAATCTAAACAGACATAAATCTAAATATTGAGTCATCTAAAAAATATCCGCGGTTTTTAGATGATCCAATATTTTAGAGATAGGCTAAGTCAAAATATTTATTTTAGAGATAATGTCTATCTCTAAATTCCGGATATTTGTGATATTCACATTAAATTGCTAATTATTTTTAATCAATGTTATTCATAATTGTAAACAAGATTGTACTTTTTCTCTTACATGAAATAATCTCATTTTTTAATCATTATCATTAAATAAACACTTCTCGTGTAAAGTGAAGGAAAAGAAACGAATGTTGCATGATCTTGAACGTGACAGATTATATACAAGTTTTATGTAACATTTCCATAATCTTTTCAACATACATTTCTATCTTTATAGAACATACATAGGCCTATAATTAAAGTATAGTACAGTGATGACAATATTAGTACATCAACGCGTGACACTGTAGAATATCTCGACTTGTTTATAGCGCATTAATATCATTATAATAAACATCAATCTATAAATACACGACATATTTTCCGTTTTAAATTTCAATATTCATCCAAAGTTTCTACGCTAAATTTACCATGTGTGTTCACAATCTAAAACTGTTCTTTTTAAATCAATGTTTAATGAAATTTTAAGCCTAATCAGCCATTAATTTAATTATCAAACCTGCGGTACCTTGTTTATGAAAAATTAAAATTAAACAAGAATTATTAAATTCTTATTATCTAAATATATAGAAGGAAGTAGAAATAACAATTAATACAATTAGAAATTTTATTATGAGTTATTCTACCAATCAATTTAAATACAAGTTACCAAAATGATAACTAAAAAGTCACTTTTCAAACATTATATTTACATGCAATTCATAATGTTTTTTATTTACAATTCATTTTGATATTTCGATTTGTTGTTTTGCTTGGAAATGGCGCTGATCAAACAAATCGGAGTGTGGCCTTAGTCGAGAGACCTTGTAATATAACGCGTTATCTTGATAACCCCACGCCTGTTACATTACGATACCCGTTGGCTGGAATCAAACAAACAATTTTATCGATACAGCTCAATCTTATTAATTAAATAGCCGTCGCCATATTTTATCGTTCAGTATCGTCGGGACGATTGCTGGTTATTTAAGGCAATCGATGTAATTAGCCATCCCTCCACTCAAGTTTAACCATCCGCTTCATTTTAACTTATTCCCCTTTGACTACTTGTCATTCGCTTCAGTTCCATTCGGTTCATCTGCGACGATCTATCGCATCGCCAACAATCGAACTTTCAACTGTTCAGCTGTGTTCAGCTTGCAACTGGTTTCAATACATACTTATATTCTTCAGACTCTAAGCAATGACGACGTAAATATTGGCCTGTTATATTTGTTTTGATATATCATGATAGATCCATCTCCCTTGCTCCTTCTGCACCTCTTTTTTTTGTAATAAAAACGTAAGAAATGCGAAAAAGTGCACACTGGTGCTTACAAGTATGGAAGAGTACAAAGAATGCATGTCACGTGAAAAAGTAGACGTACGTCTGTTCCGTTTAATTACGCTCCTTTCTTCTTTTTCTTCTTCTTTCCTAAATCTAAAATTGTCTCAGGATGTATAATACGAATATCGTAATCTGTTTGCAGGCAGGCGAGTAAAAATGTGAAAGTCGAAAAAGTAACAGATGCTTATGGCCTTTCCGAAGGCCCTCATTGGGACCATCGTACTCAAAAATTGTATTTTGTTGACATATACAATCAGTATATACGCAGGCTAGATCCCGCAACAGGTGTTGTGACCAGCGCATACATAGGTACATTTTTTCTTTTATTAGGGGGAGGTTAAATTAGAGTGACTTTTAAACATAATGGAGAGGAATAGTTGAATATGAAATAATCCATTTCATTATTGAACTTGTTTTGTTTTATTATATATTATTTTTAATCAATTATTAACAAACAAAAATCACAAAATCATACATTTGATTTACTAATTTACTTAATTTTTCTCTTAAAATTGTCAACTGATTCTTCGAAACTGAAAAATCTTAAATTTATAACACTATAGTCGCAGAAAATCTTTCTGTAACTTTCACCTCCAATTCCTTCTTTTCTGAAAGTAATTTCTTGTGAATAAGCATTAAGTAGTCCGTTTAAGCGATTTTAATTATTTTTGTTATTTAAAATTTAAGAGGCCACGACTTTCCTATCCCCCTTGGTTACACTCATGTTTCTTTATAAGCTTTTCTGTTTCACTGAATTTATAGCATTTATTTTAGAATTTATAAATTTCACAATTTTTTAGATCATGGGACTGTAGGAGTTGCTGTACCTGTGGATGACAGTGTTGACCAACTTATAGTGGGTTCAGGAAAAGATGTTATTCTTGTTACATGGGATGGAGAAAGCAATAAATCTAAGGTACCAGTCAAAGTGTTGTGTTCGGTCGATTCTCCTGAGGCTCAAACGAGAATTAATGATGGAAAAGTGGACTCGGCTGGAAGATTTTGGCTCGGTAAACTAAAAATATCACAAATAATAGAAATGCGATTTGTTCGCTTACGCCTAATATATATTTTCCATAGGTACTATGGGTAACGAAGTCAATGGACAGATAGCTCCCAATTTAGGAACATTATATCGCGTCGATGATGATCTTGAGCCAAAAAAGAAAATATCGCCTGTTACAATAAGTAATGGATTGGCATGGAATATTGAAGACGACACTTTGTATTATATTGATTCAACTCCTCGTCAGGTTGCAGCGTATGATTACAATCCGAATAATGGGACAATATGTAAGATATTAGATTTTCCATTTAAAATTATGTTATAAGCAAATGTGCAAAAGTATATCATATGTAACTGAAAATTACATCAACCATAAAGCATAAAATTTAAAAATATAATTTATTATTTATTTATGTATGTTTATAATTTATGTTTTAGCTAATAAGAGGATTGTATTTGATCTCAATAAGACTAATTTGAAAGGATTACCTGATGGAATGACTATAGATACAGATGGCAATCTTTGGATAGCATTATTTGGTGGATCTCGAGTAAGTATACAAAGTAACATTTAAAAATAAATGAATTATTATTTATAAAATTATAGAATTACCTCATGTAACAATATATGTATATAATTAAATTCTATTATAGTAATTTAATGATATGTATATAATTAGATATACAACATATATATATATATATATATATATATATATATATATAATTAAATTTTATTATAGTAATTGAATTTATTAAAATATTATTAGAATTCTTGTAATCTATGGAAAATTTATTCTAGGTTATTTGCGTGGATCCGAAAACAGAAAAAGTATTACGCGAAGTTGAGATTCCAACTGAAAACGTAACCAGTGTCGCATTCGGCGGTCCACTTCTAGATACTTTGTATGTGACCACATCTGGTTTCAATATAAGTGCAGAGCAACGACAAGCGACTCCTTACGCTGGTGCTATATTCGCGGTGACAGGTTTAGAAGTTCATGGACTACTTGCAAATTCATTTACGATAATGGATTAAAAGAGTAGGAATTTTACAAGAAATATCAAGAAATAGATATCTTCATATTTGCGAAAATGTACGTAATTTTTAAATTTTATATCGTGATGATCTTGAATCAAAAAAGGAAATATCGCCTGTTTACAATAAATAATGGATTGGTATGAAATTGAAGACGACACTTTGTATTATATTGATTCAGCTACTCGTCAAGTTGTAGCGTATGATTACAATCCGAATGAAATTGAATAAAAATTAAATACTACTCCTGAAAATAATTTTTTAGGTTCATTTGATTAGGTTGAAAAAACCGATATGTAATTAATTAAATTTCGATTTGTAAATATAGAATACCTTTTTAATATGGTTATATTATAGTTAGCAAGTTTTTTAATCATAACTTGTTTGCGTTTTCAGCAATGAATTGATAGATGCAGATCTATAACCATCTTGTAAAATTTTAATCTACATAAAAAAATTATAAGTCTATATACACTATAAGATTAAAATTTAATTGCAGAATAAATCGTAAAAACAAACGTGGTTATAAATTTAACAATTATAAAAAGAAGAGCATAAGAAACCACAGCACAAGTTGTAGTTTGTGATATTTAATTATTATTACATCAATTAAAACATTAAACGTTTCGGCCACAATCTGATCATCTTCAGTAAATTCATAATATTCTTAAGACGCAGATTTACATCTAGTTGACATTAAATTCAACCGTCGTATGTTGTAATTATATAAATGTGTTCATTCACATTTTCATTTATGAGAAGATGCTTCGTACAATAATGTTAAAACGCCCAAAGTCATATCACGAAAAGTGTAGAACAAGAATTTCGAAACATTTAATGTTTTAATTGATGTAATAATAATTAAATATTACAAACTACAACTTGTGCTGTGGTTTCTTATGCTTTTCTTTTTATACTTGTTTAATTACAAAGTTAAGTTACGAACTTGACTTGTATGTATATCTCTAAAACAAATATTATAATAAACAAATATACTTGTTGCCTTCTTATATGTTGTGGTATTGTTTTCAAAGCTGCAATTTTTTCCTCACAATTATGCAGAGTTGAATACAATTGTTTGAGAATCCTCATGTGCATTCCAGCTGACATATATTTCACTTTCAATTTTTCCTGAAATTTCCTGTATTAAATCATCTAACGTCTTCATTATTATTTCGTAGATATCTGTAAGATTACCAAAATTGTCAGTAAACTTTCAGCTTTAGGTCTGCATTCTTTTTGAAGACTGTTCTAGATTGTGCAAGCTTTACATCCGTGAAAGCCTTAAATTATCAATGTTCTGGATTGGTTTCGCTAATGCAATAAGTTAGAATGAAAAACAAACTATTCCTTTTATTTCAACTTATTGCACACAGTTGAAATATTTTTGAAAAAAAAAAAAAGAAAACAGATCTCTTAATAAGCTTGAAAAGCAGAGTCATAATCTCTGTAATCATACTCATCATTTTTTGAGAAGTTAAAATATAGTTTGTGTATCGTCTGATTAGTTGTCTTTGCTCGACATAATATGGACAGGTCTTTGATCTGAAACAATTCTATAGATGAAGTTAAACACTTTTAATGTGTAAATAATATAAAATCTTTCAGAAATTATATGAAAGTTCTTTGAATATAATAGGCAAAAGAAGAACTACAAGAGCATGCAAAAATCTTTGGTGCACTATCCAAATTACTTCTCGAGCCACTGTACAAGCACATTTCGTGGTATATGTGTCCACACGGGGTGTGAAAGATATCATCGAATGGTTCCAGTAACTCATTACATATCACGCACGCTATATACATTTTATATAGATTTATTGATAAAAAATCGGTTTTGTGAGTGAGAATTGGCTTAATAACAGATCTTAATCAATTTCACGATAAAAACATTAAAAATCCTATAACAGAAAATGCGATCAAATTCTCACTACAAAGAGTGTGATCAAAGTCCCACTGAGTTTACTGTATTTATAACGGTTTGAAATATGTAATCGCCACAATATACAATATATTAATAAGCGAATACAACGATCTCTCGCATTTAAAGTTGACTGCGCTAATTTTAAGTATTGAGCAATAACTGTATGTACAAATAAAAAATTAGAGATCTAAATTAATTTATATAAATAAATTAATATATTTAGACGAATTTTCTCATACCATAAACTGTTCACTATCATTAAGAATCTATACAAGGAGGGAGGTAAAAGATACAAATCGATTTAAACCACAGAGCACACATTTTTTTTCGAGTATATACTACGTATGCAACAAGGAATTACGTAACGAGTACTTTGGTACAATTGCGTTATCAGAAAGGACTACTATTACCTTATCGTCTTAAAATTCTACTTTTAAGTATTATATATAAAACTTGAGGAAAACAGAAAATTGACAAACGGTGAAACAAAGTTGTGTTAATAAGAGCTAGTAATTCGGAGTAATCTTTTTAATAGCAAATTTTAGTAAACTTAAGCATGTAAAGTTTAACACATATACACGTACAAATTGTTTTAGAAAACGCTTAGAAAGTTTATTTATTTATTGAAGCTAGTTACATTAAATCAGTGTACAGTACATATAAAAAAGTAATTATTATAAAATACATACGATAAAAAAATAACGTTTCCTTACGCAGAAATGCCTTAGTAGAATTAATGAAAAAACAATATGTTATTTTATTTGTCTGTGAGCATAATTAAATTGTACTTTTAATATTATAAAAAGATACGTACATATATAATAGAAATTGCGCATTATAATTAATGTAATGTTTTTTTTATCCTATCTAAATTTTATAAATATTTAATATGATTAATAATATTAGAATAACATATTTAATGAATTTTATTATCTACTCCTGTAAATTTATGTTCCTTAGAATATTTATACATATATATTCCCTAATTAACAAATTTCTTTCCAATTTTACGACAACATTAGTATAATACACATCATGGGAAGAGCAATTTGTAAATTTGTACCTTTAGTGTACATTTTCATCTTCATCCGTGGCGGGTAAGTGAAAGATATTGCATTCACAAATTGACGAGGTGCCACGCATCTATGTTAAAAAAAGGAAATCATAGTTCTCTAATGCATATATTAAATAATATTTCCTTCTGTCGAGATAATAAGAAACAGTAAAACTTGGTTTTTTTATTACAATAGTAAAAATAAATAGTGTTACAGTATATTTATGTTACATGTGAGATACGCAATATTTTGAGAATGCTGATGACGAAATATATCAAGTATTTAAATTATTTTAAACGAGGTATTAGTCTAACTACAGGATAAAAATATTTCTATAAAAAAATTAAAGTTAAAAATATGTACTTATAATCATCCATTTGAAAACACAATTAAAACGATGTTTAACTTTAATTGTAAAAGATCATTGGACTGAATCATACAATATTTCGAAATTTATCAATAGTAAAAATAATCATTATTGAATAATGCATTCTTATTGTATTATAAATACTTTTTACAAAAATTTTCGCGATACTTATGTTTCGTAAAATATTTAAAAAATTTCTTACAGAAACTTTTCACGAATGAACACAGTAACGTACATATATAAATTTGTTTGAGAACATTATGAATTTTTATTTCTATCTAATAAGGATACAAATAATTTTGCTCGTTTCCTTTTTTACTTTTCTGTTCGCATAAGCATTGCTACTTATATTTAATATTTCATTAGAAATATCTGTCGGTTATGAATATCATAATAATCTGTTTGTAGGCAGGCGCGTAAATGTGTGAATTTGACAGTTGAGAAAATAACAGATATTTATGGCTTTTCTAAGAGCCTTTATTGGGACAATTGTACTCAAAAGTTGTATTTTGTTAATTTTTACGATCAATATATACATAGTCTAGATCCCGCAACAGGTGTTGTGAATAGTGCATACATAGGCAAGACTATATTTCTTCTTTATAAGCTTTCCTATGTTCCAATAAATTTATAGCATATTTGTAAGTTTCACAATGCTCTTTCAGAACATGGAAATATTGGAGTTGCTATACCTGTAGCTGGCACGATTGACCAATTTGTAGCAGGTGCGGGAAAAGATGTTGTTCTCGTTACGTGGGACGGAAAAAGCAATAAATCGAACGTACCAGTCAAAGTATTGTTTTCACTTGACTCTCAGGTTTCAACAAGAACCTATGACGGGAAAGTAGATTCAACTGGAAGATTGTGGATCGGTAAACTGAAAATGTTACGATTAGATAGAAATGAGATCTATTCTCTTACACGATTAATATTTTTCACAGGTACTATGAGTGATAAAGTTGCTATGACTGATATGAATAAAATGGCAGTAATCCCTAAACAAGGGTCGTTATATCGCATTAATGATGACCTAAAACCCGAGAAGAAAATATCACCCGTTACAATAAGTAACGGATTGGCATGGAATAGACAACATAGTCTCATGTATTATATTGATACACTTACTCAGGTTGTAGCGTATGATTACAATCCGAATAATGGGACAATATGTAAGATATTAGATTTTTTATAAAATTATGTCATAATAAAATGTTCAAGAGTGTATATCATATATAACTGAAAATTACAGTAATGCATAAAATTAAAAGAGAGAATTTAAGAATGTATGTTTATAGTTTTTATGTTTTAGCTAACAAGAAAATTGTATTTGATCTTAATAGGACTAATTTGAAAGGATTACTCGATGGAATGACTATAGATACAAATGGCAATATTTGGATAACATTATTTGATGGATCTCGAGTAAGTATACAAAGCAACATTTAAAAATAAATGAAATTGTTTGTAATATTATAGAGTTCTCTAATTTATATATATATAATGTATACATATATTGGATTAGCGCAAAAGTTCTTGCTCGA